>NC_136274.1:25577203-25659703 GCF_964187855.1 Myxine glutinosa
CTTGTGTTAGTGTTGAAAAACCACTTTTCACACTTGTGTTGGTGCAGGAAACCACTTTTGCACTTGTATTAGTGTGGAAAAAACACTTTTCGCACTTGTGTTAGTGTTGAAAAACCACTTTTCGTACTTTTGTTGGTGCAGTAAACCACTTTTGCACTTGTATTAGTGTGGAAAAACCACTTTTCGCACTTGTATTAGTGTGGAAAAACCGCTTTTCGCACTTGTGTTAGTGTTGAAAAACCACTTTTTGCACTTGTATTAGTGTGGAAAAAACACTTTTTGCACTTGTGATAGTGTTGAAAAACAACTTTTCGCACTTGTGTTAGTGTTGAAAAACCACTTTTCGCACTTCTGTTGGTGCAGGAAACCACTTTTGCACTTGTATTAGTGTGGAAAAACCACTTTTCGCACTTGTGTTAGTGTTGAAAAACCACTTTTCGCACTTGTGTTAGTGTTGAAAAACCACTTTTCGCACTTGTGTTGGTGCAGGAACCCACTTTTGCACTTGTATTACTGTGGAAAAACCACTTTTCGCAATTGTGTTCGTGTTGAAAAACCACTTTTCGCACTTGTGTTAGTGTTGAAAAACCACTTTTCGCACTTGTGTTTGTGTTGAAAAACCACTTTTCACACTTGTGTTGGTGCAGGAAACCACTTTTGCACTTGTATTAGTGTGGAAAAAACACTTTTCGCACTTGTGTTAGTGTTGAAAAACCACTTTTCGCACTTGTGTTAGTGTTGAAAAACCACTTTTCGCACTTATGTTAGTGTTGAAAAACCACTTTTCGCACTTGTGTTGGTGCAGGAAACCACTTTTGCACTTGTATTAGTGTGGAAAAAACACTTTTCGCACTTGTGTTAGTGTTGAAAAACCACTTTTCGTACTTTTGTTGGTTCAGTAAACCACTTTTGCACTTGTATTAGTGTTGAAAAACCACTTTTCGCACTTGTATTAGTGTGGAAAAACCACTTTTCGCACTTGTGTTAGTGTTGAAAAACCACTTTTCGCACTTGTGTTAGTGTTGAAAAACCACTTTTCGCACTTGTATTAGTGTGGAAAAAACACTTTTTGCACTTGTGATAGTGTTGAAAAACCACTTTTCGCATTTGTGTTAGTGTTGAAAAACCACTTTTCGCACTTGTGTTGGTGCAGGAAACCACTTTTGCACTTGTATTAGTGTGGAAAAACCACTTTTCGCACTAGTGTTAGTGTTGAAAAACCACTTTTCGCACTTGTGTTGGTGCAGGAAACCACTTTTGCACTTGTGTTATTGTTGAAAAACCACTTTTCGCACTTGTGTTAGTGTTGAAAAACCACTTTTCGCACTTGTGTTAGTGTTGAAAAACCACTTTTCGCACTTGTGTTGGTACAGGAAACCACTTTTGCACTTGTATTAGTGTGGAAAAAACACTTTTCGCTCTTGTGTTAGTGTTGAAAAAACACTTTTCGCACTTGTGTTAGTGTTGAAAAACCACGTTTCGCACTTGTGTTGGTGCGGGAAACCACTTTTGCACTTGTATTAGTGTGGCAAAACCACTTTTCGCACTTGTGTTAGTGTTGAAAAACCACTTTTCGCACTTGTGTTAGTGTTGAAAAACCACTTTTCGCACTTGTGTTAGTGTTGAAAAACCACTTTTCGCACTTGTGTTGGTGCAGGAAACCACTTTTGCACTTGTATTAGTGTGGAAAAAACACTTTTCGCACTTGTGTTAGTGTTGAAAAACCACTTTTCGCACTTGTGTTAGTGTTGAAAAACCACTTTTCGCACTTGTGTTGGTGCAGGAAACCACTTTTGCACTTGTATTAGTGTGGAAAAACCACTTTTCGCACTTGTGTTAGTGTTGAAAAACCACTTTTCGCACTTGTGTTAGTGTTGAAAAACAACTTTTCGCACTTGTGTTAGTGTTGAAAAACCACTTTTCGCACTTGTATTAGAGTGGAAAAAACACTTTTTGCACTTGTGATAGTGTTGAAAAACCACTTTTCGCACTTGTGTTAGTGTTGAAAAACCACATTTCGCACTTGTGTTGGTGCAGGAAACCACTTTTGCACTTGTATTAGTGTGGAAAAACCACTTTTCGCACTTGTGTTAGTGTTGAAAAACCACTTTTCGCACTTGTGTTAGTGTTGAAAAACCACTTTTCGCACTTGTGTTAGTGTTGAAAAACCACTTTTCGCACTTGTGTTGGTGCAGGAAACCACTATTGCACTTGTATTAGTGTGGAAAAACCACTTTTCGCACTAGTGTTAGTGTTGAAAAACCACTTTTCGCACTTGTGTTGGTGCAGTAAAGCACTTTTGCACTTGTGTTATTGTTGAAAAACCACTTTTCGCACTTGTGTTAGTGTTGAAAAACCACTTTTCGCACTTGTGTTAGTGTTGAAAAACCACTTTTCGCACTTGTGTTGGTACAGGAAACCACTTTTGCACTTGTATTAGTGTGGAAAAACCACTTTTCGCACTTGTGTTAGTTGAAAAAACACTTTCGCACTTGTGTTAGTGTTGAAAAACCACTTTTCGCACTTGTATTAGTGTGGAAAAAACACTTTTTGCACTTGTATTAGTGTAGAAAAAACACTTTTTGCACTTGTATTAGTGTAGAAAAAACACTTTTTGCACTTGTGATAGTGTTGAAAAACCACTTTTCCCACTTGTGTTAGTGTTGAAAAACCACTTTTCGCACTTGTGTTAGTGTTGAAAAACCACTTTTCGCACTTGTGTTGGTGCAGGAAACCACTTTTGCACTTGTATTAGTGTGGAAAAAACACTTTTTGCACTTGTGATAGTGTTGAAAAACCACTTTTCGCACTTGTGTTATTGTTGAAAAACTACTTTTCGCACTTGTGTTGGTGCAGGAAACCACTTTTGCACTTGTATTAGTGTGGAAAAACCACTTTTCGCACTTGTGTTAGTGTTGAAAAACCACTTTTCGCACTTGTGTTAGTGTTGAAAAACCACTTTTCGCACTTGTGTTAGTGTTGAAAAACCACTTTTCGCAATTGTGTTGGTGCAGGAAACCACTTTTGCACTTGTATTAGTGTGGAAAAAACATTTTTCGCACTTGTGTTAGTGTTGAAAAACCACTTTTCGCACTTGTGTTAGTGTTGAAAAACCACTTTTCGCACTTGTGTTGGTGCAGGAAACCACTTTTACACTTGTATTAGTGTGGAAAAACCACTTTTCGCACTTGTGTTATTGTTGAAAAACCACTTTTCGCACTTGTGTTAGTGTTGAAAAACCACTTTTCGCACTTGTGTTAGTGTTGAAAAACCACTTTTCGCACTTGTGTTGGTGCAGGAAACCACTTTTGCACTTGTATTCGTGTGGAAAAAACACTTTTCGCACTTGTGTTCGTGTTGAAAAACCACTTTTTGCACTTGTGTTAGTGTTGAAAAACCACTTTTCGCACTTGTGTTGGTGCAGGAAGCCACTTTTGCACTTGTATTAGTGTGGAAAAACCAAGTTCTGTCTGATGCACTCCCACCTTCACCTCAAACTCACCACTGTTCCCGTCCTTTGTCCTTACAGCTGTGCACGCTCTTTTGTACATTGCCATCACTGCTCTGTTCAACCATTCCTCCACACATAACTTCCTCAATGCCCATGTCACAACTTCACGTGGAACCCTATCGAATGCTTTCTCCACATCAATGAACCCAAGAAACAACTTCTTCCGCTTCTCCATGTACTTCTCCTGCAACTGCCTCACAATAAAAAGTGCGTCTGTCATTCCTCTTCCTGGCATAAACCCAAACTGCATTTCGTCAATCTTCACTTTCTTCCTTATCCTCCTCTCCAACACCCTTTCCAATACCTTAATTCCATGCTCCAATAACTTTATCGCTCGATACGAGCCACTGTCCAGAGAGATGGTGGTGAACAGCTGTTTTGCAGACCTGGAGGGAGGAGAGGGATTGAAGAGAGTGTGGGAGTTTGTTCCAGAGGCGGGAGAAAAGAGGAATGAAGGAGTGAAGGTGAGCAGAGAGCCTTGATTTTGGCAGTTTCACCAGAAGAAGGGTTGCTGGCAGATCTTGTGCATCCTGCAGGAATAGTTGGGGGACAGAGCACAGACAGAGCTGGGGGAGCAAGGCGGGAGAGGAGTCGGTAGAAGACAGAAAGACCACCTACGGTGACCTACCTGCCTGCGGTGAGAGAGAGAAAAACCCTCAGAATCAGCTTCATCGCGGGAGATTCCAATGATTCTGAATGCTTTGGTTTCAACCGCGTGAAGCCGAGCTCGGTGTGAGGCAGGAGCCCCAGTCCAGAGGGGAGAGCATATTCCATTGAGCTCCGGATGAAAGCTTTGTATGTGGCGAGGATCTCAGAAGTGCCCAGAAATGACTTTGCACGACGGAGGATGCCCAGGAGACTAATATACTAGACTGATCACGAACAATAAACTGAATATTATGAATGGATTTGCTGGACTGATAACAGACAATAAACGTAATGGTATGGATGAATTTAATAAACTGTCACGATCAATAATCTGAATGTTATGAATGAATTTACAATTTCTGTGTATGTGTGGCCACAAAAGGCGCAATGGAAGTGCTTCATGCTTCAAAAGGACCGATCATGATCTGTCTGGCCGGTGCACTACAAACCATCTTGGGGAATAGTTAAGTTGTAGATTATTTTCACTGAACGCAGTAGTTATAGACCTTTAGGTCATTCCCAGGATAAAGGATCCCAGCACAGACGGTCCGTGTTAACGGGGGTTGTCTGACACAACAATATATATTTGTATGCAGAGTCAAGGCTTGTTGAAGAACAAGACCACAGAAATGCTTATGATGCAACAGAACAAAATGAGCAGTTGAAAGAGAAGGGGGAAACACCAACAGCAAGGCACAAAATAGTCTTAGATGGACAACATGAGATGCATGGATAAGGTTGAGGTGTAGGGGAGACTGTAGGGGTGGACAATACCGGTATGAATACAGAAGCAAACTCTCAGGAAGGTAAAACTGGAAATTTGAGGGGAGAGAAAGTGGTTTAACGAGGGTAGAAAAGATCATGGTTTTGGATGGGGGTGATCTGAGATGGTGATGAACAGCTCACTTAAAGACCGAGAGGGAAGAATGAGATTGAAGAGTATGTGGAAGTTTGCTCCACAGGTGAGGGAAAAAAGAGGAACAAATGAGTGGAGGTGAGCAGTGAATCTGGATTTTGGGAGTTTCACCAGAAGGGGGGAGGAGGGGTTGCTGGTGGACTGCATATGCCATGGGATGGAGTGATGGAGGGGGTGGGGGGACAGGGCATGGAGAGGGCAGAGGGTTCAAAACCCAAAAGAAGGTGGTAGAAGACAGACAGACCACCGTCCTGTCTGTGATGGCAAAGTGATAAGCCCAGAAACTCAGCTCTGTTGTGAGAGATTCCAATAATCTTGAAGGCCTTGGTTACCCCTGTAGGTGGGCCACATCCCCTGTACCCACCTCGTGTCCACAAGGGGGAGGGGGGGCTCTCCCCCCACCTCCCTGCCAGTTTGGGAACCACTGCTCAAGCGGATTGATGATCACGGTGTGTACCCCGATTTAGAATAGGTACATCCCTGCGCATCGTAAGAGGCGACCAAGGGTTGGCGTCAAGAAGGGCATCCGGCCACAAAAAAAACATCGCCTCAAACAGGGAACCATGATTGTCATGGGGCCCGCAAGGCTAACCCCCGCTCTAGCGGGGAAAATGGCCTTAAAACGATCATTCATTCATTCATTTTCACTCAATATAATTCTCTGAATCGTAGAAAAAGTTACAGATAATGTTTTGCCAATTTGTAAATATGGAGAAGGGATCACAGCCTTGCTTGCTTAAAATAAATGTGTAAATACACCGAGTTATAAGAATCGTTACTTTCTTTAAATTTTCAGATTTGATTCCAGATTTCGATGCCTCCTTTGTCCACATGCTCTAATCCTCAATTCTGAAGACATATTTTGATTCTATACTTTAATTAGTCTGTGAGAGTACATCGTGATTGATTCCAAGGCAAGGCATTTTTGAACAGGCCGAAACAAATGGCAGCTTAAGAGCCCTGGGGGGGGGGGGGGGGGGGAAGAGGGCTGACCAAGGAAAATGTTTTTTTGGTTGTTTTTTTTCATGATAAACACTCCATTAATCATTTTCAAAAGGGGTGTTTACATTTACCCAAACACACAGTCTTCTTTCATGCACTCCCTTGGAGATCTGGAAGTATGCATGCAAAGTTTCGGGCCGCTGGGTTTCATGGTTTTCGAGTTATGGACGCACACACACACACACACACACACACACACACACACACACACACACACACACACACACACACACACACCAGTAATACCTGGATGTTTCGTGACGCAAAACATTGCATCATTTTTGAAGAAATTATAAGACGTTTTTCCTACAAAGAGTCGTTTTTGTGTGAAAGTGGAATTGAGACCCCAGAGAAAGCTTTAATTGTTTCGGGGTTTTTCAATAAAGAGAAGTATTAATTATATAGTACAACACAACTTGCATCAAATGTAACCAGTCAACTGTGAATTGACCCCAGGAAAGGTACAAGGAAACTGGCAGTTTGAAGTGACAATAGGGACGAGGATAAAAGAAGGCGTACTTGTACAAGTTCAGAAGATAGAATGTTGACGTGTGAGACATAATATTTGGAAAGCATCTGGATGGCTGTCCGCATCCCATCTTTAAACCCTGCTGAAAAAGAATGATAACAATAACCACCTTTAGAGGCCATTTTTCCCCGTAGAGCAGGGGTTGGCCTTTTTTGGGCACCGTGGTCCCCTATTTGAAGCAATGTTTTATGGCCGGATGCTCTTCCTGCCACCAACCCTGTTCGTCGCCTCTTGCGACACACAGGGAATTGCCAGTGAACTGGTACTCAATTTGCCGACCTCGGAAGGAAGACAGGCTGAGTCAACCCACTTGGTGTTAATTCAGCGATCGACCAGGATTCGAACCCAGGATCCAAGGAACCCAAGCCGCACCCTAACCGCTAAGCCAACACCAGGCTAAAAAGAATGATAACAAGTCAGTGAGAAAAACTATTGAGTGGAAAAATGTGGCTTCAAGTTTCTGGCACGTTCAAAATACATTCGTCTCTTTTGACAGGATGTCAAAATGTTCAGGATGTTCAATTTAAACACAGACACATTTGTTTTGGATCCTACACTCAATAACTCATATATGGCCTGGTTACAGCTTGTCCATCACCACATTCTCTTCCTGTCAGGTCTAGTTTTACTGGCTCAGTAAATGGGACTGGTTTATCAACTGTGTCTCTCTCCCTCCGGCACGTAGTGATAGGGTAACACCATGAACCATTCCAAATGGAGACGAGTAGGACAGTATCGCTTTCAACACGCTGGGTGGCAGACAAAACAACCAATACTGCAACTGTGGCAGAGAGGGGAAAAAGCAAAGCACAAAAGGTAGAATGATCTTGGAAACACAAAAATATATAGTCTTATGGGAGCAGACAGAAATAGAGACAGACAGGGGGAGAGAGAGATAGATAGACAGACAGACAGATAGACACGCACAGACAGACACACACACACACACACACACACACACACACACACACACACACACACACACACACACACACACAGAGTTGATAAACCTGACACTGATTGTCCTTGCATGAGATGCTGTCAGCACCACAACCTTGGTAGGGTCAAACTAACCTGTCTCACTACTGAATGTGTTCGTGCTTATTACCTCCGGCACTGAAGATGGACGGAGGGCGGAGGCTATGTTTTCACACCTGTGTGTCTGTTTGTTTGTCGTTGAGCAGGATATCTCAAAACGTCGACGGATTCGGACGAAATTTTGTGGACAGGTTGTGTGTGTGACATGGACGAATTGCTAAGATTTTGCTGAAGATCCGAATCTGGATACAAGAATTTTCTAATTGATTTTTCACAATTCAGAGATAGGGCCAAACACTATATATAGCACGATATTGGAAAAAAGTTGTGGATGAGTTGGTCGGGTGACAAGAATAAAATGATTCGATTTTGGTTCAGGTCCGGATCCAGATCCGGCCTATCAGTGGGATACAAAACATAAACTGTTCAACTAGATAAAGGTATGCGCTCTACCGAATGCCCTTCTAGTTGTTCCCTGCTTTCCTTCGACGTTTCGAGTATTCATCCATCTTCTTTTGCTCAAAGAGCTAATGGTTGCAATGTCAACTGACAGTGGCTTCCTATGATATTGCAGTTAACATACTTATCTTTTCCAGTTGATGAAATCTAGCTTTTCACAAGCCTTGATCATGTAGATAAAAATCCATTGTTACTTGCAACATCGAAGATTTTTCGAGTGCGAGTGCATTGGTCGGTTGCGTTTGTTATTCTGTTTGTTTGTCACCGGCCTACAGTTCACAATTCCAAAACGATCGTCATGAAACTTCACCAAGTTGTAGAGGTCATCACAACTGAGAAGCCTATTGATTTTGAGGTCAAAGGTCATCTGGAGGTCGAATTTCTAAAATCGCCATTTTTCATCCGATTGACTTGAAAATTAAAAAGCATTTGTACATTGAGTCAATAAATTGAAAAACCAACTATTATTGAGGTCAAAAGGTCAAAGGTCAACTCAAGGTCAAACTTCCAAAATCATACATTTTCAATCTGAAAAACTGTCAATTTTCATCCGATTGGCTTGAAAATTGAACAGCATTTGTACATCGAGTCACTAAATTGGTAAACAAACTATTTTTGAGGTCAAAAGGTCAAAGGTCAACACAAGTTCAAACTTCTAAAATCATCAATTTTCATCTCCTCCCCCCAATTTCCCACGCCCCCTCCCGCCAAGCCCTCTCCCACCCACACATCTCCCTGCTCTCAAATGATGTGTTTGTGTGCTTCCCCTTCTCTCCCCATCTTGGTTTCCGCTCCCTCTTTTTATATATTTTGTTTGTCTGGTTGATTTGTTTGTGAAGTAAATGTCAGCTCTTTCACGAGCCTCGATTCAGTATACAAAAAAAAAAAAAAAAATCTGAAAAATCGTCACTTTTCATCCTATTGACCAGAGCTTTGATCAAGATCGTTAATTTTAATCTTGATGAAATGGACAATTTGCTGGATCAATGGCAACCTTTTTTGGAGGGAGGGTGGGTGGGTGGATTCTGCAAGTATCGTGCTCTGCATAATGTCTTCTTGTTTGTACATTATTTGGTTTGCTGAGGGTTCCGCAGTGGTTGGCATGATAGTCGAGATGTTTGCGCACTCAACTCCAATCTGTCCAGCCTGGATTTGTATCTCAACCCAGCTAAAACAAAACTACCACCCAGCTAAAAAAAAACGTACTTGGTGGACGTTAAAGATCCCACGGTGTCTTCCTCGAAGAGTAGACGAGTTGTCACCAGCATATCAAACAAATTTCTAATTCCTGGCCTGAATGAGTGCTGGTAAGACAAAGGCAAACCACCCAGCTTCACCTTTGCCAAGAGACTGCTTTGGCAGCACCAATATTGTGCAAAGAGGGAGTGATCCATCGATAATGATGATTATGATGATGATGAGGTTACCATAATATCATTTCTATACGTGATTATTTTAATCACGGCATGAAATTGACAAGAATAATAGCAGATGGGCGCTAATATAACTGCGAGTAGATATGCCGGAGCCCAAGCTGCCTCGCCTTGATCAGACACACGACCCATGATGTTATTGTCATGAAACTTGTTTTCTCCATGGGTATTTCATCACATATTTAAAGTTTCCCATTGATCGGGTAACTGGTTTCAGAGAAGGTGGATTTAAAAAAATGTTTTCCTTCGATCCAACATGGCTGCCTGACCACGTGACCGATGACGTAAATTTTTTTACACCTCAACTCGAACTGGGTAGCCAATCACATTTTTTTAAAGTTTTTTTTGTATACAAGATCGAGGCTCGTGAAAGCTAACATTAATCATTCACATCATTCATAAAAAAGGATTTCACATTGATCTGCTGAGGTTTAATTTTCTATCCAATATGGCTGCCACACCACATCACCAATGACATCATCGTTATCACACTATATTCCCCCTGTGTAGTCGATCATACATATAAAGTTTCATATTCATTGGTTATGCGGTTTCAGAGAAGAAGATTTTAAAATGGTTTTCCATCAATTAAATACGGCTCCCAGATCACGTGACTGATGATGTCAATTTTACGAAACTATATTTTCATGGCTAATCAATCATATATGGAAAGTTTTGCATCGATCAGTGAAGAAATTTCAGAGGAAAGTATTTTTATTGGTTTTCATTCAATGCAATATGGCTGCCAGACCACATGACTGTTGACATTTTAGTCATAAAACTTTTATCCCCATGGGTACTCAATGATATACTTAAAGCTTTGCATTGATTGGTTGAGCAGTTTGAGAGAGGAGGATTTTTGAAGGTTTTAACTTGAAAACATCAAGCTGTCAGACCACATGACCGATGACGTTAGAATTATCATTAAATAATTATCCATGGATCGTCGCTCTTATGTTGAAAATTTCCCATGGATTGGTCAAGGTTTGCAGAGAAAACAAATTAAAAAGCCAATAAAAGTGGAACTAGAACGACACTCAGTAGAGCGCATACCTCCGCCAGTAGTCCGGCAGCTAAGCTAAATATAGCATAACAATTGTGCATTTTGTGAGGAAAGCACCAAATTTGGCACACTACACAAGTAGACTATCATATTATGAAAAGATCTGGATATTGGGCCATCTCAGATGCAGAGATTTGATTTTTGCAAGATTTGCAGATTTTTCAGATTTGCAAGCTGAGATTGCAACGCCAGGGACGGCTGACTCCTTCCTGCAAGCTGCCCACGTCAGCCGCACAAGAGCTCATCAAATCACTGCAGCGGCACTGCACATCCTGCAACACCATGCGTATGAACGCCACTGTATGACATATGCTGATGATGCAGAAGACCTGCCTGAGTTCGAAGACTGGTGTCACCAGAGAGGAGAAGACATTCCCAACTTTCAGTACTGGGCAACTGTGCTGGAACTAGAGATGTTGGTACTGGTCTATGTGCGTTCTCTGCAGCAGGCTTCATTCACGATGTACCTTGATGCCCTGACGGAACTGGTCCCATGGTTCCATGCCTTAGACCACACACACTATGCCAGGTGGGTCCCTGTTCACCTGAGGGACATGGTTGCACTCCCAATGAAGCACCCAGATGTAGCCAGCGAATTCAGGGCTGGCAACTTCACTGTACAGAAGACGAAGAAGGTGCTCTCTTCGATCCCAATCGACCAGGCGCATGAACAGAATAGCGCCTGCATCAAAGGAGATCGTGGAGCAGTCGGCCTCACTGACAACCCAAGTGCCCTGCGGTGTTGGATGATTGCCGGGCCAGAAGTTGCCAGGGCCATAGAAAAGTTCCAAGATGGCCATCAACACTGGGGGAGGCGAGAGGACACACGTCATCACGACCAGACACCAAGTGTGCAGACCTCTTTCGCCAAGGATGTCCGTGCCCTTGTCAGCGTCATAGAAGAGCTTGGCAACCCCTTTGAGGAAGAGAGCATGGATCTGGTTGTCCTTGACACAAAGGAAATTGCAGGTCCTGCTGCAGTTGAGACTGTCAGGAATGTGAAGAAGATTGGCCAAGAGCAGTTCCAGGCTTTCACCAGAGAATGCCTGGTGGAAAGGACCAAGCCAATTGATGATGCAATTCGTCGGAACAAGCTGAAGGTGTCATTTTGGAAAATGGCTGCCACAGCCATCAGGAGCTGAATTTGAGATGGCCCTATATCCAAATCTGTTCATAATAGGATAGTCTACTAGTGTGCCAAATTTGGTGCTTTCCTCATAAAATGCACAATTGTTATGCTAAGTTGCCCCACTACAGGTGAATAGTTTACGTTTTGTATCCCAGAGTAGACCAGAAAAACACAATACAGAATCACATTTAATCAAAATCATCCATCCACACCTTTTTGAGATATCCTGCTATGTATCGTTTTTGGCTCTATCTCCCAATGGTGAAGAATCACTTTAAAAATTCGACTAGTCGGATCCAGATCTTCACCAAATACGAATCAATTCGTCCTTGTCTCACACACACAACCGGTCCACCAAGCTTCATCCAAATTCGTCCATAACTTTTTGAGATATTTGCTATATGTTGGTTTTAGCCCTATTACTCGCTGGTGAAGATTCGCTTTAAAATATTTTTTTATCATATCCGAATCCATATTCAGATCTTCACCGAAATTGAACCAATTAGTCCTTGTCGCACACAAAACCGGTCCACCAGGTTTCGTCCAAATCCATCCATAGCTTTTTGAGATATCCTGCTATGTCTCGTTTTTGCTCCTATCTCCCAATGGTGAAGAATCACTTAAAAAATTATACTACTAGATGGATCCGAATCCGGATCTTCACTAAAGTCTAATCATTTCGTCCTTGTCACATACGCTACATCTCTGCCAAATTTCGTCTGAATCCGTCCACAACCTTTTGAGATATTTTGTTCACAAACAAACAAACAAACAAACAAACAGACAGGGGTGAAAACATAACCTCTATCTACATTTGGTGGTGGAAGTAAAAAGTTTTTAAAAAGTGAAAAACGGTGGAAGAATTAGAATAATAATCTGAACAGAAATAATAGGGTACCGGCCAGAATGGCTTGGCACCCTAATAACAAAGGCTAGCTCGTAACAGGATTTTTACCTGACGAGACGTCTGACATTTGACCTTTGACCTCTTGACCCCAAAATCTAATCACTTAATATTTACATCATTATACACACCTATAACAAGTTTGACTTAGATCCCTTCAGCCGTTCTCAAGTTATAAATCTATTCCAGACTCTGACCTTTGACCTCTTAGTCTTGACCCCAAAATTAAATCAGTTCATCTCTGCATCATAATACATATTTGTACCAACTTTGGTCAAAATCCCATCACTAGTTCAAAAGCTATAACGGTAACAGGATTCATACCTAACATGACCTCTGACTTTTGACCTCATGACAACAAAATCTAATCATTTAATCTTAACATTTTACACATGCCTGCACCAAGTTTGACTTAGATCCCTTCACCTGTTCTCAAGTTATTGCGGTAATGAAAACCTATCACGGACGATAAACAGAGAATGAAAAATGATTTCAAACATTGACGACAAATAAGGAAAACGGAGATAGAAATAAAAACAAGAACTTTTTTCAATTAAGAAGCAACATACACCAAAACAAGAGGATAAAAGATGTAAAAAGAATGCCTCCACCCATATTATTCCATCATTATACATACCAGTACCAAGTTTGGCTGAGAGCACTTCAGTCGTTGTTAAGTTACCGCGGTAATTAAATAATTTTTTTACTTAACATTACCCCTAACCTTTGAACTCTTGACCCCAAAATATAATCAGTTCATCCTTGCATCATAAGGTGAAGGTGAATATCAGAAAAACGAAGGTGATGGCAAGTGGTAAAGCATGTGGTGAGGTGGAAAGAACTGGGAAGTGGCCGTGTGCTGTGTACAGGGAGGGTGTCGGAGTGAACTCCATTCAATATACAATGTGCGCTGAGTGGGTTCATCAAAAATGTAGTGGTCTGAGAGGGTCATTAACCAGTGTGGCAGCTACATTCAAATGTAAGGTGTGCACAGAGGGAGCTCCAGATGGAGGAAATGTTGAGTTGGATCTTGGAGACGGCGTGAAGCTGGAAGGTGTGAAAACATTTTGTTACCTTGGAGACATGCTGAATGGAGAAGGTGGATCAGACTCGGCAGCGGTTGCTCGAGTGAGATGTGCATGGAAGAAGTTTCGGGAACTGAGTGGCGTGCTGATGATGAGGGGAGTGTCGTTGAAGCTAAAGGGAAAGCTGTATGCTGCATGTGTGAGAAGTGTTATGATTTATGGGAGCGAGACATGGGTAATGAACGTAGAGCAGCAACGAAGGCTGGAAAGGGTGGAAATGCGAATGGTTCGGTGGATGTGTGGACTATCGTTGAGAGAGAGGAAGACAAATGATGAATTGCGAAAGATGATGGGAATAGAGCCTGTGATGGATGCTGTGAAGAGAAACAGGTTGAGATGGTTTGGTCATGTGTTGAGGAAGGATGAAAGTGACTGGTTGAGAAGAGTGATGGAAATGAATGTAGAAGGAAGTAGAGGACGGGGAAGACCGAGAAAGACTTGGCTGAAGATGGTCGAAGAAGAAATGCGGGCAAGGGGGTTAACAAGGGGAGATGCAGAAAATAGGGCAATATGGAGAAGATTGTCATGGGGACCGCAAGGCTAACCCCCGCTCTAACAGGGAAAATGGCCTTAAAATGCCTGTTGTTGTTGTTGTTGTTGTTGTATCCTTGCATCATAATATATACTGTAATACCAAGTTTGGTGAAAATCCCATCATTGGTTCACAAGTTAGCTCAGCACGGGACATCTAACATTTGACCTTTTGACCCCAAAATCTAATCAGTTCATCTTTACATCATTCTACATACTTGTACCTAGTTTGACTTAGACCCCTTTTAGCCATTCTTACGGTATCGCGGTAGGAAACCCTATCATGGATGGACGGCCGCATGGACAGACGGATGGGCAAGCCGAAAACAATGCCACTGGTGACTTTTTCAGAAGGTGAGAAATAAAAAGGGGAGAAATAAAAAGGGAAAAAGAAAGAAAGGGGGAGAAATAAAAAGTGAAAAAATAAAGATAAGGGGAGAAATTAAAAGGGGAAAAATAAAGATAAGCGGGGAAATTAAAAGGGGAAAAATAAAGAGAAGCGGAGAAATAAAAAGGGGAAAATAAAGAGAAGGGGAGAAATAAAAAGGGGAAAATTAAGAGAAGGGGAGAAATAAAAATAAAGAGGAGGGGAGAAATAAAAAGGGGAAAAATAAAGAGAAGGGGAGAAATAAAATGGGCAAAAAATAAAGAGAAGGGGAGAAATAAAATGGGAAAAAATAAAGAGAAGGGGAGAAATAAAAAGGGGAAAAATAAAGAGAACGGGAGAAATAAAAAGGGGAAAATAAAGAGAAGGGGGGAAATAAAAAGGGAAAAATAAAGAGAAAGGGAGAGTTAAAAAGGGAAAAATAAAGAGAAAGGGAGAAATAAAAAGGGAAAAATAAAGAGAAGGAGAAAATAAAAAGGCAAAAATAAAGAGAAAGGGAAAAATAAAAAGGGGAAAATAAAGAGAAGGGGCAAAATAAAAATAAAGAGCAGAGGAGAAATAAAAAGGGGAAAATAAAGAGAAGGGGAGAAATAAAAAGGGGAAAAATAAAGAGAAGGAGAGAAATAAAATGGGAAAAATAAAGAGAAGGGGAGAAATAAAAATAAAGAGGAGGGAATAAAAAGCAGAAAATAAAGAGAAGGGGAGAAATAAAAAGGGGAAAAATAAAGAGAAGGAGAGAAAAAAAATGGGGAAAATAAAGAGAAGGGGAGAAATAAAAATAAAGAGGAGGGAATAAAAAGCGGAAAATAAAGAGAAGGGGAGAAATAAAAATAAAGAGGGGGGAATAAAAAGGGGAAAATAAAGAGAAGGGGAGAAATAAAAAGGGGAAAAATAAAGAGAAGGAGAGAAATAAAATGGGAAAAATAAAGAGAAGGGGAGAAATAAAAATAAAGAGGAGGGAATAAAAAGCGGAAAATAAAGAGAAGGGGAGAAATAAAAATAAAGAGGGGGGAATAAAAAGGGGAAAATAAAGAGAAGGGGAGAAATAAAAATAAAGAGAAGGAGATAGATAAAAAGAAGAAGAAGAAGGGGAGAAATAAAACGGGAAAAAGAAAGGCGAGAGCCACGAAAGACAGATGCAAGACAGAGAAGGATAAAAGGAAAACATAAAATCGTGCTCGGGGCACTTGACGAGCGCTGTCCTTGGTCCTGGATTCACATCTCCGATTCGTTCCGGTCAATCCCTCTGCAATTCCACCCTTCATTCCCTCTGCCCCTTGACGAGATGTGAGGAGGAGAAGAAAGACCTCCGATTGAGGTGAGAGAGAAATGGCGGCCTGAAGAGGGACAGAGGGGTACGGACATGTGAACAGAGATGAAAGAAATCACCGTTTGTCTTTGGCCTTGTCTGTGATTCATGTCTAAATCGCAGTATATCCAATTAGATTAATAGACAAATATGGAGGACAATATGTGTTACGTACAATGTAATTGTTTTGTGTACGACGAGTTCGTGAGACCCTCGGGAGAGGAGGGGGCTTTGGATGAGACCCCACGGGCTGTGGTTGCCAGGCTGCGGGTCTTGATCCCAAGCCTCGGTTTCCATGACGACAGACGATCCCAGGCCCTCAATTGTTAACCCCCACAGCTGTGGCGTATATAGTACGTGACAAATTCTCTTTTCTTCCTCTTTGCACGCCGTAATGTCATGATTGTATGAAACTATAGCATAACATGCAAGTCAAACACAATAACAATTATAAAACAACGGCGATAATTTTAAATGAACGAATTATTTGCGAAACGGGTCACGTGGACACGAAAACATGTAAATATTCGGGGATTCTTGAAAGATGAAAAAGAATTAAACACACTCCTCCCTCCCTCCACCAACCACAACCTCTCTTCGCTCATTCATTCTCCTTCTCCTTCCCTCCACAGAGTGGATCCGGGAGAACATTGTCCTACATCGATCAGCGTTTGGAGAGACAAAAAGCTGGAGAAAACGCGCCGTGAAGACGACAGGGACACACGGAGACCCGGACTGATCGACAAGAGGAAAAGCGGAATTGCAGCAAAGAGAGAACGAGATAGAGTGGAGAATAAGAGGGTAGGAGGAAGGGGGGGTCGGAAGGTTGGGGAGAAAGTGTCGAATATTGCAACCCTAACCTTAACCCGAACCCAAACCTTAACCCGAACCCAAACACAAACCTTAACCCTATCCCTAACCTTAACCCTAACCCAAACAAACATGGCTGACGACAACAGCCACGGCAAGATAGTGACGACGGCGGGTGTTTGCAAAGTACAGAGCGGTCATCGACAAGCGGAGAAAGTTTTCACTAGGACCAGGAGGCCGTGTCCCAAGACCAAGGACCGGCAGAGACGCCAGCGGTACGTCCAGAAGGACGGCAAATGCAACGTCCAGCACGGAAACATGCGAGAGACCTATCGCTACTTCTCGGACCTGTTCACCACTCTGGTGGACCTCAAGTGGCGTTTCAACCTGCTCATCTTCACGCTCGCGTACACCTTAACCTGGCTCATATTCGGCCTCCTGTGGTGGCTCATCGCGTACGTGCGTGGAGACCTCGATCACCAGGACACTCCGGATTGGACGCCGTGCGTCAAGAACCTCGACGGCTTCGTATCGGCTTTCTTGTTCTCCATCGAAACTGAAACCACCATCGGCTACGGATACCGGGTCATCACGGACCGTTGTCCCGAAGGTATAACCTTGCTCCTGATCCAAGCCATCCTGGGCTCCATCGTCAATGCTCTCATGGTCGGCTGCATGTTTGTTAAGATATCACAGCCCAAGAAACGTGCTGAGACACTCATGTTCTCCAAATGTGCCGTCATCGCCCCGAGGGATGGCCGACTGTGCCTCATGTTCCGTGTCGGGGACTTGAGGAACTCGCACATCGTCGAGGCATCCATCCGGGCCAAGCTCATTCGATCGAAGCAGACCCAGGAGGGGGAATTCATCCCTCTACACCAGACGGACATCAATGTAGGACTCGACTCTGGGGACGACCGTCTCTTCTTGGTATCTCCGCTGATCATCTGCCATGAGATCGACTCCATGAGCCCTTTTTGGGAATTGTCCAAAGAAGGGCTTCTTCATCAACAGTTTGAGATCGTGGCCATTCTGGAGGGCATGGTTGAGGCGACTGGTAAGAATTGTGCACTCACTGTCCCCTCTCCCCTGAATCCTTTAACCTTCACCGGGGTCTTCCACATCACGAGTATCTCTTATGATCAATGAATGGATCCTCGCAAGACCGACTCCTTTACTGTGGTGAGTGATAGACATCGGTGTTGTCCATGCACAGAAGTTTCAGATCGTGTTATAGAGAATTTTGTCCCTTTCTTCGGTGTGTTAACCGATTTTCCCTAATAGATAAAAAATGCCAAACCTAAATGTATAAAAAGCCCATTGAAAATGATAATCATTTTATAAAACGATATTGATATGGAATGATAAATGACGTGAAGCTGTATGAGATTGCGTTTTGCAAATGTATGGTGGACATGAGCACAGACTACCTTGTGTGAATATTTATCGCACAAGGAGCAATTTACAGCAATTTATTTATTTATGCAATTTATCAATGCACAGCCGCGCCGGGGTATTTGTCTTGACGACCCCTTTCACACACCAGGGTGCTATGTTAAAGTACATCTACGTGTGGACACACACACACACACACACACACACACACACACACACACACACACAAACACACAAAAATACACACATACGTACACACACAAACACAAGCACGCATACATAAAAATACACACACACACACGCACAAACACATAAAAATACACACACACACACACACACAAACACACAAAAATACACACATACATACACACACAAACACATAAACACAAACACGCATACATAAAAATACATACATACACACACACACACACACACATAAACACAAGCACGCATACATAAAAATACACACACACAAGCACAAACACATAAAAATACACACACACACACACACACAAATACATACGTGCACACACACACAAAAACATAAACACGCATACATAAAAATACATACATACGAACACACACAAACACATAAACACAAGCACACATACATAAAAATACACACACACACGCACAAACACATAAAAATACACACACACACACAAATACATACTTACGTACACACACAAACACAAGCACGCATACATAAAAATACACACACACACGCACAAACACATAAAAATACACACACACACACACACACACACACACACACAAACACACAAAAATACACACATACATACACACACAAACACATAAACACAAACACGCATACATAAAAATACATACATACACACACACACACATAAACACAAGCACGCATACATAAAAATACACACACACACGCACAAACACATAAAAATACACACACACACACACACACACAAATACATACGTGCACACACACACAAAAACATAAACACGCATACATAAAAATACATACATACGAACACACACAAACACATAAACACAAGCACACATACATAAAAATACACACGCACAAACACATAAAAATACACACACACACACAAATACATACATGCACTCACACACAAAAACAAACACGCATACATAAAAATACATACATACGAACACACACAAACACATAAACACAAACACGCATACATAAAAATACATACATACATACACACACACACATACACACACATAAACACAAGCACGCAGACATAAAAATATAGACAAACTTACATAAATACTAGAGCAATGCGACTGCGTCGCCAATATGCCTCCGCATAGTCCCATGTCACTGTCCTAAAAATGAACAAGTTTAATTTAAATCCCTTCAGCTGTTTTCAAGTTTCACATTTTCACCAGCCATGACAGCATCGATCGGTGAAGCAGTTTCAGAGAAGGGATTTTTTTTAAATATCGGCTTTCAAGCTAATATGGCTGCCACACCACGTGACATATGACATTAAAAATGTACACTCTGCATATGTATGTGTAGGGGATCAAGTTTGTGAAGTTTTGTGTTGATCGGATAAGGTTAGTTTTTCTATCCAAGATGGCTGCCAAACCACATGACCGACGATGTCATCATTTTCAAACTATATGCAACTAGATGGTATTCATATAATACATATAATAGTTGCTGAGAAATACTTACTCTGCACAGTCAACTTGGAGCGAGCCAACTCTCCTGTTTTTGAACGTTTTCTTTTTTCCTTCATCCAATATGGCTGCCAGACCACATGAGCAATGACATCATAAATATATATTCTCTAATATAATTGTTGCATAGATCACGCTCAATAAATTTCAAACTGATCAGACTAAGCATCGTCCCTGTCGAATTATGACGTCATAATTATGGCACCAATGACGTCATCGTTAACACATATTCCCCATATGGAGTTCTTTACGGAGCCACGTTTCAATTTTTTTCCATGGAGCGGTTTTGGAGATATAGAGGTGCAACGTTTTCCGGTTTTTCCAAGATGGCGCCTGTACCACATGACGTATGATGTCATGATTATCATTAAAATATTCTACAGGATGAAGCACTCCTCTGGCGAAAATTTTGTGTCCATCAGACCAACAGTTGCTGAGAAAAATAATAAATAATGATCAGATAAGTGTTATACTTGTCGAATTATGACATCATAATGAAGGCACTGATGACATCATCATTAACATATCTTATTCCCCATGGGGAGTAGTTGACAATGAGCCAGGTCTCAAATTTTCCCATGAAGTGGTTTCAGAGATATATAGGTGTGAAGTTTTTCCAAGATGGCACCTGTGCCATGTGACCTATGACGTCAGAATTATCATTAAAATATTCTGCAGGAGGAGGCGCTCCTATGGTCAAAATTTCATGTCAATTGAACCAAGAATTGCAAAGAAAAAAAAAATCATACTGATCAGATCAAGCGTTGTACTTGTCAAATTATGACGTCATAATTAAGGTACCGATGACATCATCATCAACATATCTTATTGCCATGGTGAGTACTTGACAATGAGCCATGTTTCAATTTTTTCTATTGAGCGGTTTGGGAGGTATAGAAGTGTAACATTTTTCCAAGATGGCGTCCGTATCACGTGACATATGACGTCATAATTATGAATAAAAAAATTATACAGGCGAAAGCATTCCTATGGAAAAATTTCATGTCAATTGGACCAACGGTTGCCGAGAAAATGAATTTTAAAAATGCAGACACGTACGCCACACGTATGTCCACAAACGAATGCCTCACCCTGCTTTTCGCCTTGCGAGCACAGTGTAACAATAGTGTTCGATGATTTTTGTAAAATTTCGCATCGATTGGGTAAGCGGTTTCAGAGATATAATAATTTCATATTTTCCTTCAATCCAATATGGCTGCCAATGATGTTTTCGTGATCATCTTTTCGTCGCCATGCCAAGTCAATGACACACGTAAAGTTTAGAGTCAATCAATTTGGTGATTTGGGAGAAGATGTTTTTTGAGGTTTTAGGTTAAATCCAATATGGCTGCCAAACCATTTGACCTATGATGTCATAAATTTAATATTTCAATGCAAATGGGTCATAGATCATGTGCATGCAAATTCAGATTTTTGGGAGAAAGAATTCGATGAAAACATTTTTGGCTGGTGACAGACATACCACTTAACCTATAATGTCATCATTATCAAGCTTTTGTTCGCCATTGGGAATACTTGACAATGTGCGAAGTTTCAAATTTTTCAATTCAGCGGTTTCTGAGAAATATTTTTTAATTATTTGCATTTAATCGAAGATGGCTGCCATACCACGTGACCAATGATGTTAACCAATAATGACCAATGATAACACATATACGTACACATACACACAAAATGCATACACAAACACATACATACACAAACATACATATACTGATACACACACACACACACACACACACACACACACACACACACACACACACACACACACACACACACACACACACACACACACACACACACACACACACACACACACACACACACACACCAAGACCTGGGAGGGCTCCGTTTTCCCTTCTGAAACCTGCATTTTGGAGATACCAAATTGCCATAAGCACTCCCTTTCAAGCAAGGTCAATGGCAATGAAGTGAACTCCACACAAATGGAGGTATTGAAAACAGTGGTGACTTTATCATGCTGATCATGTGATCCCAACTATAGGTTAGTTGCCATCATACCCTGAAAGGCCAACTTTCAGATGTGATCAGTCCAGGTCATGTTACTCAGAAAAAGTTGGCAAACCGGTCCGTGTCGGCCGAGTGTGCGGAGCAAGGTCATCTCTTAGTATCATCGTGAGGACCACTAGCAAAGTGATGGATGGTTCACACTTACAAGGAAGGCTGGTTTTCCGCAGAATACAGCTTTGTTGCCATGATAGTAATCCAGAAAGGGATGACAGGAACTCCTGGACTAGAACTGGGTAAAAAACTTGGCTGAGAAGCCTAGGTGCAGTTTTGGCTGAACAACTCCAAACCAGAATTCCTTCTGAAAATGTATGACAGATTCAGTGTGGTTGAACCACCTGCTAAATGGTACAAGTTATTTTACACAAAGGTCATGATCCTTCATGCACATCAAAATTCAAAAAGTAAAATAGGGTCCAAGACAATTCCCCATGGCACTTCAGCTGAAGCAAGATTAATTGAGGGAAGAATGCAATTGAGATCAATACGTTGTTAGTGCACAGGATGGGGGTGATGGTGGAAAGTCGATGAGCTAAAAGTATCCAACAAATTCCAAAGAAACGTTTTTCTGGTGATTTTACCACCACAGTTCTCTCCACATCTTCATAAACAATGATAAGGAATCTCATAATTCACTCTTGTAACACACACGATGACCTTTGCATCCCGCACTCTCTTCGCAGGAATGACTTGCCAGGCCCGAAGCTCATACCTGGAGACCGAAGTCCTCTGGGGTCATCGCTTCCTGCCTGTGCTGACGCTCGAAGACGGCTTCTACGAGATCGACTACAAGACGTTCCATGAGACTTGTGAGGTCGCCACTCCAGCATGCAGTGCGTGCGAATTTGCGCTGCTATGTGAACCCATGACACCATCCACCCGCTCTCCGGTCACCCATCTTGATGGCTGGCCGGAGAGCCGGGAAGAAGGAACAAACGAGGCAGGGATAAAACGTCTAACATCCGACGAAGAAGAAGCCAAAAATATGACTTCTGGTGTGGAGGGGTCCCAACACTGGACAGCTGGGTGCAACGGAGACATTTCTGGGCCCGAGTGTAATGAGGCTGAGGCTAGTGTCTAGACAAGGGTCTTTAGAGCGGTTAGGGTAACCTAAGAGAGGGGGAGGGTAATAAGAAAAATCTTATTAAAGATATAGCACGATGCAAAATTGAACACAGCAATGGCCTTTCGATCACGTGCATGACTTATACACATCACATAAGGATCAGTCTGTTGCTTGGCCACACAGATTCTCCACATCCATCACCGATCGGCTCGTTCCTCAACTAATAAAACCCAATGTGTAAAGGCTAACGCTGCACCACAAAAAGCAGACGTCGTCATCGAATTGCATCGGTTATTGGGAGACAGCCAGTGATTGCAAAACTCCGTGAGGAGAGCACCTTCTGGTAGCCTAATTTGGTTAGGAGAGCACCTTCTGGTAGCCTAACTTGGTTAGGAGAGCACCTTCTGGTAGCCTAACTTGGTAAGGAGAGCCCTTCTGGTAGCCTAACTTGGTAAGGAGAGCACCTTCTGGTAGCCTAACTTGGTTAGGAGAGCACCTTCTGGTAGCCTAACTTGGTAAGGAGAGCCCTTCTGGTAGCCTAACTTGGTAAGGAGAGCACCTTCTGGTAGCCTAACTTGGTTAGGAGAGCACCTTCTGGTAGCCTAACTTGGTTAGGAGAGCACCTTCTGGTAGCCTAACTTGGTTAGGAGAGCACCTTCTGGTAGCCTAACTTGGTAAGGAGAGCACCTTCTGGTAGCCTGGGGAGCACCAAATGTCAGTGTTACCACAATCCATTGATTGCGCTCATGGCCTAGTGTTTGCAAAGCTAAATACTTGCCTGCAAGTTATAGTACTCAATTAGCAGCAGAAATAGATAAACTCTTTCCTGCATGAACATGGACGACACAAACCAAACTCGCTAAAATATGAAGCTTTGACGACTATGGTAAATAATATACCAACCAGTTTTCTCCAGTCTCACCAAATCAACCATAGTTTTCTTGTCTCTGGATTTTTCTCATTGGGAACTGATTGTCTGTGAACAGAGAACAGAGCCCGAGAGAGTCCACTTCTTACTACTGGTACAATGAGACACTTTATCCCTCCAACACTCTTACTCTTAACGAGAGGAAACCCAACGCCTTATGTTCGTCAATTTGAGCTGCTCGGTCAAAGGCCGTAGGGTGTCGATGAACAAGATGATGCACAACATTCTGCCAAAATGTCCGCATGAAACAGGTCCCGTGCTTCAGGACGTTCTGATGTTGACTGGTCGATTCTGCCAACTCAGATGACATAACGCTTGGTGGAGTGTAGTTGGTTCTTTATTGCCATATTTCCACATCTGTCGCTTCCTTCAAAAGGTAGTCACACCTGAGCCAACGAGCATGTTGTTCCAACAGTGAATACAAGCAACATTGGGAAGGTACTCAAATGCATCCCAACTGAGATTCTGGGGTGCGTTCCGTTAACAAGTAGCTTGCTCTCGCTTTCAAACCAGTCACCTAGCTGCTTGGCAAGCGGAGCAAGCGATTAAGAGAGGTGCTTCGTTCTGTTCTCAAAAAATGGCCGTCGTAGTCCGATTCAATACAATACCAGAAGTCTAAAACTCACAAAATATTCAGAGGCCTACCCCTGTTATGTATATTCATAATACTATTGAAACGTGCATTTTCACTCTACTTTTCATCCTAATTTTTCAAGATCCACAAACATGCAAAACCCTCCCCTCCCTCTCCAAAATGCACAATGGTAGGGTCCATAGTTGAGCTTGGCAGTGGACTCCTCCATCTGACTCATCATTTATTTATCTTCCTTTTGCCTTTCCTCATACCCTGTAGCTGCTACTAACACAATACATTTGATTGGTGAAGTTGTCAAAAAAGGATCAAGCTTGAACACCATGATAGCATTATTTCCATGGAGACCATCATGTTGTTAAGCGGTGCTGATCACTTCGTTCTGAGGGAGTGCTTGCTTGAGCGCTTTGAATCAAGTAAGCCGCATGGTAACGGAACACACCCGTTATCTCAAGTCAGATGAAAGTGGTCGGTCACTTTGCCAAGGATGTTTGTTTGATTGTCCATGACAATTGTCATCATCGTTTTGTCTCGAGGTGATCAGATGACTACAATGACACCATCTTCTTCATTCAGCAACATCCGTCTTTTGCATGACTTCAAAGAGTGGCCCCAACTGGAGTCTGCCATCTGTAATAACATTTTCAAAAGTCAAGGGTTGCCATGGTTACAAATCAGTTGTTGAACGGATTGATGCTCCTGATCCCGAGCAAGGTGCAAGGACTATTCACTAAAAAGTCAAGATTGAGGGATTGTAACACAGACCTTCCTGTGATTGGCTCTTTGTTCAAGCTTCCTAGTCCAGCTTTCCAAAGTTCTGAACATTTCAGAATTTTTTTTTTAAGGGTTCAAAAAAGAATTACTCATAGCATGACACTGTGCCTCCGCAGGTCGACATGACGGTCTCAGTCGTGCCAGAGATCAGGGAGTTGAGCATCATTCAACTCTTCCTAAAGCATTTTCAAAGGCTGAAGGAATCCTTTTTGCACAATAGACCGATGAAGTCTATCTTTTATGGACTGCTTGTTTGCCTTTCCAGCATCACACAATTTTTCACCAACACACACTTTGTAAATCGCAGTATTCTGTACACTTGCCATGAAGAATAGCTCGATTGTCTCGTTCGTAGAACCCTGTTCCGGGGCTACTCCAAACAATACTCTGCCTTTCTCGAGGTGTCCTCCGAGGTGCACACGTTCCTAGAATGTTTGAAATGTGTTCATAACTTCTCTTATCCCTCGTGTCATGGCATGTCCGATTTGATGTACAACCACGTCAGTCTCCGCTATTCCAGTGTCGGTGTATTTCCATGTGTGTTATAACGAAGCTCTTTACGTGAGCGTCAACATTTATAAACAATGAAAATTTTCTACAGTTGTATACGCCGACGTGGCAAGCTTGCCAAACCTTCCTAAGGGGGGGAGGGGTGGGGGAAGTACAAGCACTTTAAACAATCATTTAATTCCCATTGTTTAAAGTCTGGCCATATGCACAATGATGTAATAACACAGCGTTGGTTAAACACAATGGCACCATATGGGACAACACCGTATTATATAATTCAGTTTTATCCACATTTCATAGTCCGACTCATGTCCCCCTCACCATTCAACCTGATGGATTATCATTAACTACATTTCACGTGGACAATTACCGGGTATTGACACACCGGTCTCTCTCTGGTGGGCAGCAAGGTGCAAGATAGAAGCCAAGCTACCAAAAACTTCATTCTTTCAGGCATTTCATCAAATCTGCAGCTGATCAACTTCCTTGTCCTCCTGTCCGCTAATGCAATTAGTAAAGTTAATAAGCTTGTTTGTGCCCAAGTATATAGCATCGGCCCGTAAAGAGCGCACACCTCTCTCTCATCCATGTTGTTGCTTTCTATTGGTGCTTTTGCTGTAATTTATGTGAATTATTGTCGAATAATTGTCACAATATAAACTATTATTTCAGCTGCTTTGTCGCAAATATTTATGGATCCAAGACCGACTCCCGCCCTACTCCCTAAACCCGTAACCCCCTTCCTTCCCCGAAACACCCCCCTTATCCAGTTATTCTGTATTTTTTGCGGACTTTGTCAGATCAAGAGAAAACAATCACCAAATGGGGCGAAACTCCAGAAACTCCAAACATCACTTTGGTAATTGTTCACCATAACAGACCATTCATAAAAACATGGAATCCTGCTCACCGCTCGCTGCCTGCAATATCTCGTGTTGCCAAACTTTATACTTCATTACATGATTTGTGTGAAAAATAACTTATATGTATGCACCAGTAGTTTATGTCTTATTAATGACAATGTCTTTACCAATAAACCTTTCAAACCACTTTCTCGACCAATTAGTCCATAGGTGAGTGGTCACCTCGACGACCTGAAGAAGAATTAAACATTCAAATCCAGGGAGAGCAACCAGAGATTGCAGACCCTCTGCAGGACTTGTTTTGTGTCGTTTGTTTTGGGTGGTGCATTTTGTTTGGCAAATTAATGGAAGGATGTACTAAATGAAAGGTCATTACTTGCAAATCAAAGGTCTAAAGTTTAAACGGTTTCGGTGTAAAGGTTAAAGTTCTGAAAAGTTTTAAAGGTCAAGTAGTCTGAAGGTCGAAAGGTGTAAACGTCCAAAGATCTGAAAAGGTCGAAAAGTCTAAATGTGTGAAATGGTATAAAGTGTAGAAAGGGTCTTCAAAGGCTAAAGGGGTCTAAAGTGGTCTTGACACGGTGAAAATGGTCTAAAGGTCAAAGAAAAATGTCTTAAAGGTGATGGTCTAAAGGTTTAAAAAGGTAGAAAGGAGGGAGTCTAAAGGTGTATCAGGGTCTAATCTAATTAATACACCTACTCACGTTCTGTACGGACAGCCAAACGGACCCAAATTCATACGCTCTCCTCTGGCGAGGGTGACTATTGAGTTCATAGAACACCTTACCCTATGCAGTCTTGAGAAAAGGGACAAAGGAAAGATGTTTTCAACTTTGCTTTGCATTTCCGAGCATAATCTATATCTTAGTATGAGCCACCACCTTGTAATATTTTGCCCAAGTACTGCTAAACTAAGGGATTTTGGAAGTGCAAAAAGGGTGATTTATGTTCTACAGTGTTCAAATCTATAATTCAATTGAAATAAAATAAAGGTTTTAAAAGGTTTTAAAGGTTGTAAAAAAACAAGACCAAAAGTCTAACAGCGGCGTAGCCGGGCTTGTAAAATATTATAAACCACAAACACATATTATTAGCTTTTCAAACAGTCGCTAATGCTGCTTATAACATTAAACAAATAAATTTGGAGGAAGCTCGACATCCATGAGGTAATTTTTACTCACAGAACTGAATGAAGATCTACTGTAATCTAGATTATACCCCACAAGGGTTGGAGGTGTGCTCATTTACCAAGCAGCTAGCTGGCACTTGCCAAGCCAGTCGTTCCTTAATGGTTTTGAATGGAGTGCTTGATCGAATGTTTAAACCACTTGGCAATCTCTCCACAAGAAACCTGGTAAATGAACACACCCAATGTTCTTGAGACCCGACCATAGATCAACTGTAATCTATATACCCCAAAATGAATGGCCCTTCCTGCCCCTCCCGTAGTGAGGAGCGGGTATACTCGTAAATTCAAATGTCGGTCGGTGCAGTCAGCCGTTGTAATGACATCACAGACGTAATGACGTAACGGACACAAAACTGATATATTTTAACTTCCACCAAGTTTGCAGTCACTACGAAGGGATTAGCGTTATGATTAGATTTACTATAATGTTAACGTTACGTTGTCATTATTTTGAAAATGATATTACTATCAAAAAACCGAGGCGAATTCCTTACTTCCTCGGTTATTGATATTAGTGCTGAACAACGGTCATCACTGATCATGAACCCTACACCACTTCAATCCATAAACCTTCAATTCACCACATAGGGATTAAAGTATTATGCTTTTATTTACTACATTATTATTATTACTATTACGAAAACAATACTACTGAAACGATACACTACTGTATTAAGAAACCTGGGCTTAATTTGTCTGAAGTGGTCCGAAGATGACGCATGAAGCCTAAGGCCTATACGTACCGTATTGTTGGAAGAGACACAGCGCCGATGCTTTCCATATTTGATGATCATTTTAACAATCGGTTTGTTTGTGTTTCACACAGAATGAAAAACGTAAGGGTAGAGCATGACGATTGTGATATATGACAGGTTCGACGATATGTTCGGCATGAACGGCATATAAATCAAAATGGCGGTGCGTGAAGAGTCAGCAGCCGCACCGCCGTAATGACATTAGACATAATCACATCACCTTGTCATGTGACCAGATTCTCAGCTCTGATTGGTATACGTTTGAGGGGACATACATACATACGGACAGACAAACACTGTTCTAGCTCTGCCCGATGGGCTACGCCGTAAAAAAAAACCTTTTTCCGGAAGTTTACTGCTGCAGAGGATGTCTTTTAAACCACCTTATTTAACACATTAAATTAATTATTCCCATGCCTGTTGTTTGTGTCGTTTGTGACGCCCCTATAAACAGTAAGTTTACTGTTAGGAATGATTTTTCATTTTGTTTGATTGCCAGACAGGCAATCTACCTCCCTTCTCTGTGGGCATGGATGGTAGGGGCAAGATTCCAAGAAATTTGCCAAATTTAGAGCAAAAGTACTGATAAACTGCATGCTCGTGATCCTACCCATGCTCTAGTGTTCAAAATGTAAAAAAAATACATTGAAATGAAATGGTTCCTTGTTCATACACGAGACAGACAGAGTGAACTGTGGGGTTCATGTTGCACTTCACACGTGGGGTAACAACCTTGTGACAGTTTGATGCCAGAAGCTCTGCCCACCAGAATGCCATGATGTAATCAGGCATTTTATTTGGCAAACATTTTGAGAAAAGGGCACTTTAGACTGGGCCGAGTGGAATAAAAAGAGTTGTAACATTAACTAAATTAAATGGGGATGAGTGAAATTGTAAGTACATTTAGATTGCATCAGTGCATTTGTAAATAAACTAACAGTGACAAACTTAGTCAGTGGAATTGTAAATAAATTTACAATATATCTGGAATTGTAAATAAATTTATCTGGTGGCCGTGGAATTGTAAGTAAATTTAGACAGTCGGTGTCAGTGGAATTATAAATACATTAATTTTACATGGTGTCAGTGGAATTATAAGGATATTTAGTGTCAGTGGAATTGTAAATAAATTTACATGGTGTCAGTGGAATTGTAAGTAAATTTACACCATGTAAGTGAATTGTAAATACATTTACATAGTGTAAGTGAATTGTAAATAAATTGACATCGTGTAAGTGAATTGTAAATACATTTACATAGTGTCCGTGGAATTGTAAATAAATTTACATGGAGTTAGTGGAATTGCAAGTAAATTTACAAGGTGTTCGTGGAATTTAAAATAAACTGCCATTGTTTTTGTGCAATTTCAAGTGAACTGCCATGGTGTTTGTGGAATTGTAAGAAAACAAACATGGTATTTGTACAATTGTAAGTAAACCTACATGGTGTTTGTGCAATTGTAAGTAAACATACATGGTGTTTGTCGAATTGTAAGTAAACCTACATGGTGTTTGTGCAATTGTAAGTAAACATACATGGTGTTAGTGGAATTGTAAGAAAACATACGAGGTATTTGTACAATTGTAAGTAAACTTACATGGTGTTTGTGCAATTGTAAGTAAACATACATGGTGTTTGTCAAATTGTAAGTAAACCTACATGGTGTTTGTGCAATTGTAAGTAAACATACATGGTGTTAGTGGAATTGTAAGTAAATTTACAAGGTGTTAGTGGAATTGTAAGTAAATTTACAAGGTGTTCGTGGAATTTAAGATAAACTGCCATTGTTTTTGTGCAATTTCAAGTAAACTGCCATGGTGTTTGTGGAATTGTAAGAAAACATACATGGTATTTGTACAATTGTAAGTAAACCTACATGGTGTTTGTGCAATTGTAAGTAAACATACATGGTGTTTGTCGAATTGCAAGTAAAATTACATGGTGTTAGTGGAATTGTAAGTAAATTTACAAGGTGTTAGTGGAATTGTAAGAAAACAAACATGGTATTTGTACAATTGTAAGTAAACCTACATGGTGTTTGTGCAATTGTAAGTAAACATACATGGTGTTAGTGGAATTGTAAGTAAACTTACATGGTGTTTGTGCAATTGTAAGTAAACATGCATGGTGTTTGTCGAATTGCAAGTAAAATTACATGGTGTTTGTCGAATTGTAAGTAAACTTACATGGTGTTTGTGCAATTGTAAGTAAACTTCCATGGTGTTTGTGCAATTGTAAGTAAACTTACATGGTGTTTGTGCAATTGTAAGTAAACATACATGGTGTTAGTGGAATTGTAAGTAAATTTACAAGGTGTTAGTGGAATTGTAAGTAAATTTACAAGGTGTTCGTGGAATTTAAGATAAACTGCCATTGTTTTTGTGCAATTTCAAGTAAACTGCCATGGTGTTTGTGGAATTGTAAGAAAACATACATGGTATTTGTACAATTGTAAGTAAACCTACATGGTGTTTGTGCAATTGTAAGCAAACATACATGGTGTTTGTCGAATTGCAAGTAAAATTACATGGTGTTTGTGGAATTGTAAGTAAATTTACAAGGTGTTAGTGGAATTGTAAGAAAACAAACATGGTATTTGTACAATTGTAAGTAAACCTACATGGTGTTTGTGCAATTGTAAGTAAACATACATGGTGTTTGTGCAATTGTAAGTAAACATACATGGTGTTAGTGGAATTGTAAGTAAACTTACATGGTGTTTGTGCAATTGTAAGTAAACATACATGGTGTTTGTCGAATTGCAAGTAAAATTACATGGTGTTTGTCAAATTGTAAGTAAACTTACATGGTGTTTGTGCAATTGTAAGTAAACTTACATGGTGTTTGTGCAATTGTAAGTAAACTTCCATGGTGTTTGTGCAATTGTAAGTAAACTTACATGGTGTTTGTGCAATTGTAAGTAAACTTACATGGTATTTGTGGAATTGTAAGTAAACTTGCATGGTATTTGGGAATTGCAAGTAAAATTACATGGTGTTTGTGGAATTGTAAGCAAACTTGCATGGTGTTAGCAGAATTGTAAGTAAATTTACAGTTTTAGTTGAATTTTAAATTTACATGACATTAGTGGAATTGTAAGTACTAGGGCATTGCCCGTACGTGGGTGCCCGTTCCTTGCCAATGCCCGTACTATATATATATCTAAAATTATATCCCCCCCCCCCCCCCCCTCTATTTACATGAAATGGTTTGGTCCAAAGCGAACGGCTTGCGAGTGGTGACAATCCCCCCCCTCTATTTACATGCAATGGTTCGGTCCAAAGCGAACGGCTTCCGGAGTTTGGTAAAGAAATCGCCATCGCGTACACAAACGCGCAGGAAAGCGAATGAATCGCAAATTCGTTTTTATTAGTTGTAAAACATAGTTTAACGCCAACATAGGGCATTGGCCGTACGTGGGTGCCCGTCCCGTGGCCAAAAAAAAAAAAAAACGCTACCCGTACGCTCTACCCCGCCCGTACGCCCGTAAACAAAAAAACCAACGCTCTTCGCTTCCGCCCTTCGCTCTGACTGAATTGGGAGAAATAATGCGCATAAGAAATCGAATTACGTACCGTAATGGCGGTCAGCTCGTAACGCGCTCAGCTCCGCTCGTCTCACATCGGCCACGCCTACGCAACAGAGCGTTCTGTGATTGGCTGCCGGAAGATAAGTCGTCACTGTCCGGAAGTTCGCAAATCGCAGTTAGGATGAATCGTTTTAATTTAATCGCAGTTTGAATTCGTTTTAAAACATAGTTTAACGGCAACATAGTTTTCCAACGTGAAATAAATGAATACGCTGTCAAATGTGCCGTCCGAGGCAGAGTCTGATCGCCACGTTCGGCACACGTGATAGCTCGCTGCTCTCTGATTGGTTGAAGCGTTTTTTGGACATAGCTCGGTCAGTAATTGTCCGATTAATATGAAACCTTGAAAAGGCACATCCTCGGGTCCCCAGCAATATACCTGGCAAGTTTCAAGTATATCGGACCCGTGGTTGTCGAGAAACAGCGGTCACAGACAAACACACAGACAGACACACACACACACAGAGATTACTGGAATTATAGATAGATATTTACATGGTGTTAATAGAATTGTAAGTAAGCTTACATGGTGTTAGTGACTGAATTATGCCGATGAGGTTTGGGGAGTACGAGTGAGGTGGTGAAAGAGACGATAGGAAACGACACCAGACACAGACACACGATTGTGAATTGCCATTAAAGTTTTCTTCTTTCCTTCTCCATGGGACTGTTAACAATATTCAGAACCGCCATTGTTTGGTAAATTTATTTTATTTCCCTATGCGCGAAGAACAAAGCGGACTAAGCAATTGGTTCACTCTGTCTGTCTGTGTACATACGTCAGTCTATTATCGAGGAACTACTTCATTCCAATTTAATATTATATTTTGAACACTGTAGAACACAAATCGGAACACGAACCTGCCAATTAGCAGAACTTTGGCTTCAAATTTGGCAAAATGTAGGGAATCCTCCCCCGAGCCACAAAGAGGAGTAAGGTAATTCGTTTTAGTCTGTCTGCCTGTTAAACAAAATTGAAAATCATTCCAAACAGGAAGCGTACTGTTTTTAGGGATGTCATAAAGGACACAAACAACAGGCACACATAACTAATTTAACGCGTTAAATATGGTGGTGTAGAAGACGCTGCATCAACGGTGGTAAACTTCCGAAAAAAGTTTTGTTTTCTACAACCTTTAAAACTTTTCTTTTATTTCAACTGAATTATACACTTGAATATTGTAAAACACAAATCGTCTTAGTGGCACTTCCAAAATCCTCCAGTTTAACAATACTTGGACAAAATATTACACCATTTTATCCTGGATCTTAAAGGAAAGGTATATCCACCAGATACTTTCCTGAAACTGAAGTGCAACTAAAGCCTGAAAACTATCCTAGTTTCCAGCTGATGTTTTGTTTTCAGTTGTGGTAACTAATGACATCATCAACATCATTGGAGTAACGTTTTTGTTGAAAATCTATCGGATTTCTGCCCGCTTTTCTTTGCAAATGATGTTTCGATAGGAGTGAATGAAATGTTTGAAAATGTCACAATTGCTCAAGGTAATTTGAGACCACAGGCTTCGTGGAAAGTAATAAATCATCCATGAACGGAGATATTGTCCTGAATACACACAATTAAGTGCTCAAATTATTTATGATGCACATACAAGTGTTTATGCACACAACTGCAGAACTTCATTCCGTAGACCATATGCCCATCCAAAGTTGATCATTTAAGCTACCACACGTTGGCCTTCACGTCTGTTTTGAGGCTACCCAAGGCCACTATAAAGTGTATATTGGGTTTTGGGATCAGCCGGCCAGCAGAAAAAGGTAACCACCACGAGGCCAATAACTCCTTAGCATTTCAATGTCTAACACGCCCCGAAACCACTGCCGGGAAAAGCTTACCCAGCCGGGCAGCGCCTGCTAGTAAAATATAAACATACGAGCCTCACATGTATATTCTTACTGTCCCAATATTTTGGTGGTGTCATCGATTTGGTGGATTTGTCTTGTCATCGATTTGTCATCGATCAAACACAAACACGATGTTGATGGAAACCAAAGTGAAGATGTCTTGCTGAAACAAAAAGGCTGTCCGAAATGTCCACTTGGCTGCAAATAATTAGACAAGTTTACATCAGCAGAAGTGGATTCTGTGTTCATGGTCACAACTAACCCCAATCCAAGCTTGTCGACTGAATCGGCTCTCGCCGTGGAACGCTGCGCCACTCTCCGCCAAGGGCCACTACTGGTCGGTCAAACAACTTTGGACAACTTGGTGACCGCAAACACATCCAGAGGATGTCTCAAGCATGTGCAATTGGATTTAAGGCTGGAAATGATGTAGTCCAGTCCATGCGAATGACGTGGTCCTGCAGTGCAAAGTTAACATGTGGTGTTGTCTGCCATAAAATGGAGATTGGACCTTGTCGTTGACCCAGAAGGATGACTACAAGCATTCAGATCTCATCCACGTATATTCCCCAGTCATAGAAACCTTACGACTGATGACAAGATCAGTTCTTTGGTAATGGTACCTCTTTTGCAGGTCATTCGGGATATTGCACAGGGAAGCAACCTCAATCTGAGTAATCACCTTTGAACCAGCCCGACAGTGTGAGCAAACTCATTTGGTGTTAAAAGACACCTTTCCATTCCTAAACCGACTCAAACCGAATGAGTAAACGATTTATAGACGGTATTGACGTGGGTCACGTTCAGACATGTACGCTGATTCTGTGGGAGATGCAATTTGCAATTTCCAGGTTCAGGTGACGATAATTACAACATCGTGTGCTGCACATTCAAATTCCCAAATTGGATTTCCTTTCCATACCCAATGTTTAAATAGACATGACAAAGGAATTTCTGAACTGGGAATCAATCCATAGTTTATGAGTTGTTCCTATTTATTTATTTAGTTTTGCTAGTATCTTCCATATTTGTCCATAATCCTCTCTCCACCTTGTAATCCAAATTAAAATGCACGGATGTCTACTAATGTCTACACCTTGCATGTGATTGATTTTCAAGTCTCACCATCAGCCCGAGATTGATAAACAATTTTTGAGATTTTCATACTTATTCCCAAAAAAAGCATTCGAGCTGCTGTTGTTGGCGGGTTTTTGGCTCAAGACTTTCACGAACAGGCTGGCCAGGCCTGATGTTCGGCTGAAGGTCATTTGAGCAAAAAGTTGTAATTTGTTCAGGTTGCCGGTGATAACAAACTTACTCTTCAAATCATACTTTCTTTTAACGTCCAACAATGCCAGCAGGAGCAGCCGAGCCCTCCGGCTTAACACTCATCTGAGGGACGGCCACCCTGCCTACGAAACACCAGGAAAGCAGTTGAAAACTTGGGAAGGATTCAAACCCAGGCTGGACAGCTCAGAGGTGTGTGTGTACTTCTAGGCCATCCTGAATTGCTCACCCTGATAAATAAATATATAAATAAATAAATATTTGAAATCCTCTTGTGAACATGTCTGCCTTTTCCACACATTAGTTCATGTACATAATTTTTAATTCAGACTTTATGACATTTATTATTGCATCTCCAAATGCAAGAGTTATTCATACTTGCTAAAAAAAATAAAAAAATAATGAAAGTGCAATCGAATGGAAATTCCACGTACAGGGAATAATCGAGAAATTAGAAAAATAAGTACACGGAAATACGAATCAAAAGAAACATTTGCAGAAACGACTAACAGTTTTGATAGCCGGGGTATCAATTTGAACAAAATAATATATATTAGAAAACAAGCAATGCAAGTATAATGGACGAAGAAAAAAAAGACAAACAACTGCAGCGGAGATTTAGAAACCTTCCAGTGAACTGTGCACGTACACAAAAGCAAGATCGTGTACGAGTTCATAAATGGCAAGGGGGCCGTCATCGATCGCATCGTTTGTAATCGAAAATTTGCACATTGTTTGAACATCACAATCACAGGCGTTAGGACTCGCACGTGCCAAAATGGCGCCAAACTGGCATCACAACATTGCGGCCGCGAAACCGACAATGGCACAAAACAAAGAACCGCTTGTTGTGCGACGGTCAGTTTCGTACGAGCTTGAGTGGGAAGTTTTCTGTGATCATGTGATCATCTTTGAGTACAATGATGATGTTAAGTTCGAACTCTGGAGATAAAAATGGGAAGGACAATGGTGGTTATTGAAATAGGATGATGGGCCAGGAGGAGTGGTGCTTCCCAAGGAGGTGAAATTAGGGGATAAACAAAGAAAATGTTAATGAAGACCGATTGTTTCACGTGGAGAGATATAACAGCAACGAAAAAGAGGGTGTAGTTACCGATCTTGAACGTTGACGTGTTGAGTGTAGAGCAAGTGAAAAGACGAGGAAGGTGCATGTGAAGGAGTATCGGAAGTCCCCTGCAAACCTCACCATCCGCCACCTGCACACGCTGCACCTCTGACAATTCCTTCCCGTAACCTTCTGCGCATCCTGCACAAAAACATACTCCGATTGTTTATTCACAAAAATAATGTCTTTTCTCCAGAAATATCAACAATCTGAGGTTATTCAAAGTAGTGCAGCAAATCGAGAGAATGCCAACATCGGTGAATGGAGAGGAGGAAGAGGAATAACAAAGAGCACCTACAGTCGTGGCTAAAAATATTGGCACCCTTGCACTTTTTTCAAATAATTCACCATTTCTTCCAGAAAATTGTTGAAATTAAAAAACCTTTTGGTATCCACATATGTATTTCTTTAGCTTGCAGTGCAGCAAAACAAAACTGGAGCTTCCAGGGAAGCAGAACTCAACTGAACTGACTGGACAACTTCAAAGTAGGTCAGTTATCTGTACTAGATTTGACTTAAATGAAAAGCCAACAACCTTGTGTAATAATTTTAATTGTAATTTAATTGTAATTAATTGTAATTGTAATTAATTGTAATTTAATTGTAATGAATTTTAATTGTAATTTAATTGTAATTTTAATTTTAATAATAATGGCCTCAAAACGATCATTCTATTTTATATTCTTGTGTAATAATTTTAAGGTCCTTGTATCCTTATACTTGTCCTTGTTTTACAATCGATACAATGTTACACTTTGCAACAATGTTGCAAAAATATACTTGTGTAGATAAAAGGAAACGGGTGTAATTCGCTTTCAAAGTCACCCACCCCCACATCTTGTCCCAGTTTGCTTTTCTCAAGAGCTGAAAAAAATATGCCGGCCTATAGCGGCCATTTTGTGACAGATCGGGTTGACATGCGATAGCAACCTACCTTGTGTGGTAAGAGTCTCACACACCAAGTTTGATAAAAATCCATAAATATTTGTGGACGTTAAAGTCTTAACGTCGTTTCGGAGCTGAAAACAATATGGCGGCCCATGGCGGCCATTTTGTGACGGATCGGGTTGGAATGCAATTGCAACCTACCTTGTGTGGCAAGGGTTAAACAACCTAAGTTTGATCAAAATCTGTTAATATTTGTGGACGCAAGAGTGTTAACGTCGTTTTCATGACCAAAAACAAAATGGTCGCCTAAGTCCGCCATTTGTCAACGGATCGGGCTGAAATGTAATGCCATCCTGCTCCTTGGGGTAAGGATGCTGCATGTCAAGTTTGATCAGAATCGGTTGATATTTGTGGACGCTGGAGTGTTAACGTCGAAAAGTTAACGGACAACAGACGATAACGACAGACAACGGACGTCGGAGGGTTCAGTATGTGATGAACTCAACTGGACGTTAGTCCAGTTGAGTTAAAAAGCTGAAAATATTACTAAATGTTAGCTTATTCCACACAGAAATCCTAAAATGGCCCAGACAATATTATTGGTACATTTTAGAAGTTGTTAGAAATAATTGGATTTCAAGCAGGTGATTCTCCTTTACTTTGGAATTGAACTCACCTGTGGTGATTTGCAGGTGCTTGCAATATAAAAATCACTCATTCAACCAGTTTGAATGGAGAGAAGGAGTCATTCTGCTGTTGTGTCTGTTTGTACCGCAATGAGCATGGAGAAAAGAAAGAAAAGCAGAGAATTGTCTGAGGAGGTCAGACACAAGATTTCAGCCAAGCATGGACAATCTTAAGGCTACAAGTCCATCTCCAGAGACCATGATGTTCCTGTGTCCACCGTACACAATGTTATCAGGAAGTTTAAGGCCCATTGCACTGTTGCCAACCTCCCTGGACGTGGCCACAAGAGAAAACTTGATCGTAGATTGCAGTGAAGGATTGTTCGAATGGTGGAGAAAGCACCTCGATCAACTGCTAAACAGATTCAAGCTGACCTTCAGACACAAGGTACGATAGTTTCAACTCGCACCATCTGTCACCACCTCAATGAAAGGAGACACAGGAGGACCCCACTGCTGCTGAGGGAGAGACATAAGAAAGCCTGACTGGAGTTTGCTAAAACACACCTGAACAAGCCAAAATCATTCTGGGAGAATGTCCTGTGGACAGATGAGACCAAATTAGAGCTTATTGGTAAAGCACATCATCTCTATGTTTACAGAAAACAAAATGAAGGCTTCAAAGAAAAGAACACCTTCCCCACAGTCAAAGATGGAGCAGATTCAGTGATGTTTTGGGTTGCTGTGCTGCCTCTGGCACTGGGTACCTTGAATGTGTGCATGGCATCATGAAATCAGGAGATTACCAAGGCATTTTTTGAGCACAACGTTGAACCCAGTGTCAGAAAGCTGGGTCTTCGTCAAAGGTCATGGGTCTTGCAGCAGGATAATGAAACCAAACACACTTTTAAAAGCACCCAGGAATGGTTCAAGACAAAACGCTGGACTGTTCTGAAGTGGCCAGGAATGAGTCCAGATCTAAATACCATTGAACACCTGTGGGGAGATCTGAAAACAGCAGTTGGGAGAAGGAACCCTTCAAATCTGGGAGGACTGGAGCAGTTTGCACAAGAAGAGTGGGCCAAACTGTTAATAGAGAGGTGTAGGAAGCTCATTCATGGCTATAGGAAGCACTTGACTGCAGTTATTTTGTCCAAAGGTTGTGCTACCAAATATTAAGTGTAGGGTGTCAATAATTTTGTCAATGCCATTTCTATTTTATTTTCGAAAAGGATATATTAAGTTCTGAATCAAAAACAAAGGTTCTGCAATATTAACAATGAAATCAAGAATTATGGAGACCAAATACTTTTGTGAATTTCAACTTATTTTTAGCGAAAATTGTGAGTTATTTGAAAAAAGTGCAAGGATGCCAATATTTTTGGCCACGACTGTACATCTGTCCTATTCAAATGACCTGCCTTACACACCATTTCTCCATCTGAAAGGCAAACCCAACTAAGGGAACCCAAAGCTCCTAGGCAGAGCCCACAGCCAGTGTCTATCAGTCCTTCAATGAGCCCGAGCCCAACATCAAGTTCACCTGTAGTCAAACCTGTCAAGTCTTTCACAATCCTCCAAATCTGGCCGCAGCTCATCATGTCAGTCTCTGGTACACATCCTCTCCTGTACCTTCGCTACTAAACGATGGAATCATGTTGGACACTGCTCTTTTAAAAGCTGAATATCTTAATACTGTCTTTACTGAAAATTCCAAGATTCCAAATCCCTCCCTTCCCCTACAAACCATTTTCACCCATATTAGAGATTGTTCTCTGCAGCATGAAGACCTCCTCTGAAACTGGACTTGACGCAAATGGAACTGCAATTCGGTCCTTTGCTCTACTCTTTCTTCACACATTCCAAGAGGTTTCTTTGATCAAAGCAAACAACACTTGCACTCACAGAAGAACCACCTTTAGAAGCCATTTCCCCCCGCAGAGCAGGGGTTGGCCTTTTTCGGGCACTGTGGTCCCCTTTTTGAAACAATGTTTTATGGCCGGATGCCCTTCCTGCAGCCAACCCTGTTTGTCTTTTGCGACACACAGGGAATTACCAGTGAGCTGGTACTCAATTTGCCGACCTCGGAAGGATGACAGGCTGAGTCAACCCCCCTGGTGTTAATTCAGCGATCGACCGGGATTCGAACCCAGGATCCTAGGATCCCAAGCCGGCACCTTAACCGCTAAGCCAACACCAGGCTCGACACTTGCACTCACAGGAAGTCCTTAAAGACTGATCCACTGAACTACAGGTCCATCAACTTTCTCCCCATCTTAAATAATAAAGACATTATATCCTCCAATAAGCCAGTCAACTGAAGAACTAGAAGAGCCATATGAAGATATCGTAAAAATACTGGATGAAAAGAAGACAACATATCATGGCGATATTGGGAAAGGTCAATGCTAAACTAGGCCTGAAGTGCGTATATTATTCCACGATACACAAACAAAACCGCACCACAAGTCTCCACGCGGATGAGTTGCAGCTCGATTGAGCGTAGTGGAAGGTCGCAGCGCTCCAAAGTGAGCCAACCGGTTAAAGGACGTGCCAAGGAACATTGAGTAGCACTCAATTCCCCACGAGCTCTCAGCACCGGTACTTCCACATTCTGCAACGCATTGACAAAGGACAGAGTTTAAAACCGGAGACAAGACAGATTAATATGACGGATGGCACCGACATTGATGGAAAGGAGATTCATTAATAACTTGTGCAGCAAAACTGAGATCAGTTTGTTGACACTTTCACAGATAGCTTTGCCACGGTCGTTTGTTTTTGCAAACCTTTAACCCTTCCCCATAATTCCTCTCCCACACCTCTGGAACATTCTGCAGAGATTCCGGTGAAATCAGAAACTTCACAGGAATCGAAGGTAGTGTTTCAGGAGCACTCTGTCACACAAACAAGGTATGGGGTCAGGGTGCGGATGCAGGTAGTCAATCAATGATGCACTCTTCTTGTCCCTCATTTGTGAGCCGAATGTGCATGGGAAAGGAAATGTACCGGGATGTGAATGATGAACTCGCAGGTTTTCTGGAGATCTTTGTTCAGTATAGAACGTTTCATGTCACAGCGCAGGATGTACTGAGGGCAGAGCATCAAGTGCAAGATGAGCCGTAAGGTGCGATGCAACAGGAGGTTGGAGGTAGGTGCGGGCCATGAGAAAGAGAATGAAGAGAAAAGCGGAAATGCCAAATATAAAAAGCAAAACTTAATAATCAAAGAAAAGCAAATATATTTTACGTTAAAGCATCTTTGTGGGATGGTAAAGGGTCATGGCTCGACTCTCGCACTCTTCTGAAGCACTAACCGATTGGTTGATTTATTGAATACCTCCACCACCGAAGGTGGAAGGAGGTGATGTTTTCACCCCTGTTTGTCTGTCTGTCTGTTTGTTTGTCTGTGAGCACGATGTCTCAACAAGTGATGGACGGATTCGGACGAAACTTGGTGGATGAGTTGGTTAGGCGACAAGAACAAGCGATGAGATTTTGGTTCAGGTCCGGATCCAGATCCGGCCTATAAGTGGGTTACAAAACGTATCGACTGCTGTTCTAGTTCATCGATTGATTGATGCAGAGCCTATTAAGGCATTTGCTGATACACCGCCACCGGATACCATCCAGCGCCATTTGCTTCACCTCCACCATGGTCTTCACATTTGTGACGGCTCTTTGGTTACAATTCATGGTGTTTACCTTCTTCCTTTCCTCACCTTTCCCTCAGTCGAGTCTTCTTCAAGACTATTCTGTCTCACCCAACTTCATCGGTTCCCAGAACACCAAGGAACGAATTTTAACATTTTCTCGATAACCTTTAAAGCCAACCATCAATTACTTCCTGCCAACATTCCTTGCCTAATCACAAACCCACACCCATGCTGCGATATAATGAAGGGAATCTCATGGTAGTTCTTCGCACAAGGCCATAGACGTTTTGCTATTGAGCATTCTTCAGACAAGTTCCCTGAATTATAAATGAAAACACATCGTCAGCACGTCTCTGCCAGCATCATGTGCTCGGGTTTGTAAATCTCGCTGAAAATCCCTTCTTTTTCTCAATTTTTAATCTTCTTCCCTTTTCTATTTTGTAAAGTCCTTTGAGATGTTACTTCTAAATAAATAAAAAAGCACGGCAGAGGAGACTGATCAATCGAATAACCTGTACTCGGTCTGTTTTTTGTTGTGTAGCGGTCCCATCTAATTGGTGACATCAGTTTCATTTCCAACCCACAAACTTGTACTCGTCCACATCTGACTAAGTCTCAACATTCTCCTCCAACACAGCATTTCAAACACCACAAACACATGCTCATATGATATATTCTAAGCCCAGGGCTCATAACCAAGCAAGGTTCATGCTTCAGACCAAAGTGCTCAAACAACATATTTTCAGGTCTCAGAGATTTGGCAGACCCGAGTGGAAGGGGGAGGGGAGGGGACTGATATTTAGCGGACCCGAGTGGAAGGTGGCCTGAGATTTGGCGGACCCGAGTGGAAGGGGGGGCCTGAGATTTGGCGGACCCGAGTGGAAGGGGTGCCTCATATTTGGCGGATCTGGGTGGAAGGAGGGCCTGAGATTTGGCAGACCCAAGTGGAAGGGGGGCCTGATATTTGGCGGACCCGAGTGGAAGGGGGCCTGAGATTTGGCAAACCCGAGTGGAAGGGGGGGCCTGATATTTGGCGGACCCGAGTGGAAGGACGGCCTGAGAAAAATGAGGACCAGTGGCGATGATTCACGCATGCATGCTCACATGCACAAACACGTGCATGGATTGTGATTTGCACGTACACATGCACAATTATGGGTTATACCCGCTTGGCTTTGGTGTTGCTTTTGGTTTTGCTTTGGCATGTTTTGTTTTGTTTTGCATGACATCATATGCTGTGTATTGTATGCACACATTATTTTAATTAATTATATACATATTGTGCACATGTTGCATTGTATACACACATGTTGTGTGTGGCATGTGCGGTGGTGTGTTGTGAGCACGTATCTTGTGCATGACATGTTGCACATATTTTGCGCGCGCGCGCACACACACACACATACACACACACACACACACACACACACACACACACACACACACACACACACACACATTTAGGATTTATGCATCATTTCGAAAGTCATGAGTTCCTGTAACAACCTGATGAGGTGTTTGTTTGGTTTCTTTTTCTCTCGATTCGGCTTGCAAGGAAAACAAACGCCTCTCATGTAGCAACATGTTCACAGCACTTTGTGCCGATGATAGCGATGCTGAGTACAATTTGTCATTTGAGGCGCTTGTACATGAAACTCCTGACAGCTCAGGTTGCATCTGATGTCCCTCTGCAGGGTCTGAATCCAGACTGTTCATCAAACGCTTTCTAAAAATACAAGACTTGAACGGTTCGGAAAGGCTAAATGTTATTACATCTTCAGTGTGTCACTGCAACACTCTTCAGAAATGGAACCCATTGCTGCTTCTGTCCAACCTTTCATCCAAACTACAGTTTTCCAGAACCTGTTGATAACTTGTCCCAGTATTTTTCCTACTACACCACCTTCTGCCTTCTAGGCCTCTACTGGCACTTCATCTGGTCCAGAAGCTATTCCACTTTTCTCATTGTACATTCAAATTCGTGTGTGCTCACTCTTCAATGTCAATATACGCATTCTCTCTGCCGTCACTTCTTCAAAGATCTGCACACTATCGGCTGCGCATGTCTCCACATTCTTTCGTTTGAATTATGACACTGCCAACCTCATTTCTTATTGCGCAGACAAAAGGGAAACGACCTTTCCTTTTGTGATCTGATATCTAATTTCTGATAAACCATTTTTAGTAAGGCCTGTGAGGAAGGCTGTTTCTCTCTGTTCAGCCTCTTTGCTCAGCTCTTCTTTCTTTCCCGATCTGTTTTACAATAATTGCTTCCCGCGCTGTATATTGACATCACGTGATCACAATCCAAAGCTGGGTTTCTTTTTCAGCAAATTATTTCACCAACTGCTCAAGTAGTTTCACTTCCATCCATTTCCAGTTCCTCAATTCCTCAGTAAACTCCTTATAAAAAAAAGAAAAGGAAAAAAAAGAAGGTAAAACTCTTCTTTATTTGCTGTAATTTTTGCTGTAAAACTCTCCAATAATTGCTATCTCTACTTTCTTGAAAGCTTGTGGTCCTGGGCAGCACAAACAGACCTACCTGACACTTGGACATCCAAACGTATCTTAGCAGCTCAAATAGATGGCATGGAAAATGAAAACAACCAATTAAACTTGCCGAACTTGAACGGAACTCACAAGACCACTTGGAACTGGTGAGGACGACAAAGTAAGTAAAAATACTGAACTGTTCAGTAGTAAAAATAAATACTGTTCAGTAGTAAAATACTGTTGAGTAGTAAAATACTGTTGAGTAGTAAAATACTGTTGAGTAGTAAAATACTGTTGAGTAGTAAAATACAGTTCAGTAGTAAAATACTGTTCAGTAGTAAAATACTGTTCAGTAGTAAAAATACTGTTCAGTTCAGAAAAATAGTGTTCAGTAGTAAAAATACTGTTCAGTTCAGAAAAATAGTGTTCAGTAGTAAAATACTGTTCAGTAGTAAAATACTGTTCAGTAGTAAAAATACTGTTCAGTACAGAAAAATACTGTTCAGTAGTAAAAAATACTGTTCAGTTCAGAAAAATAGTGTTCAGTAGTAAAAATACTGTTCAGTTCAGAAAAATAGTGTTCAGTAGTAAAATACTGTTCAGTTCAGAAAAATAGTGTTCAGTTAGGCTACCAGCTAGGGGGGTCAACCGGTACCAAATTGAGGGAGTAAGGCTAATAATGATTTTTGACAAGGTTTTTACCTCTAGAATAAGAAAATATGTGATAGCAAATTCAACGATGTAGCTAAATGTGTGTTATCACCCATTTTCAAAATGGCCGCCACTTTACATACAAAATTTAACGTTGTTGTTGTTTTGTTTGCTTTTTTTTCTGTAGGAACGGTGGTCGGAGCAACGAGCAACGGAGTAGATAGAAAGTAGATGCTATACGATTAGAATAGAAATAATAGTACACACCAAGTGATGAGGTCTACTAATTTTCCAAAATGAATGCCATCTACTGAATGCCAGTTATTTTCGTGCATATTTTGTGCATAAAGTTGTTGCTATGATGGCAGCCATTTTGTGAAATTGGGCGCCATATTGGATTCTATCTTCTTGGATTCAAGTTCAGATGATGTATTTCATACTTTAAGAGAGTTGTAAAGTCTTAAACATCTCAAAACGCAATGCTATTTGTTACAAATTCCAACAAGAATATGAAACATGGTGTTTTTAATAGAAAAACATGCATTTTGGCGGCCATTTTGAAAATGAGGTGATAACACCCATTTAGCTACATGGTTGAATTTGCTATCACATATTTTCATATTCTAGGGGTAAAGACCTATCCAAAAATCAATATTAGGCTTACTCCCTCATTTTGGTACCAATGGACCCTATTTTGGGGGTCTGGCTGATGGCCTAAGTAGTAAAAATACTGTTCAGTTCAGAAAAAGTGTTCAGTAGTAAAAATACTGTTCAGTTCAGAAAAATACTGTTCAGTAGTAAAAATACTGTTCAGTTCAGAAAAATACTGTTCAGTAGTAAAATACTGTTCAGTTCAGAAAAATACTGTTCAGTAGTAAAAATACTGTTCAGTTCAGAAAAATAGTGTTCAGTAGTAAAATACTGTTCAGTTCAGAAAAATAGTGTTCAGTAGTAAAATACTGTTCAGTTCAGAAAAATAGTGTTCAGTAGTAAAAATACTGTTCAGTTCAGAAAAATTGTGTTCAGTAGTAAAATTGTGTTCAGTAGTAAAATAGTGTTCAGTAGTAAAATACTGTTCAGTTCTGAAAAATAGTGTTCAGTAGTAAAATACTGTTCAGTTCAGAAAAATAGTGTTCAGTAGTAAAAATACTGTTCAGTTCAGAAAAATACTGTTCAGTAGTAAAAATACTGTTCAGTTCAGAAAAATACTGTTCAGTAGTAAAAATACTGTTCAGTTCAGAAAAATTGTGTTCAGTAGTAAAATTGTGTTCAGTAGTAAAATACTGTTCAGTAGTAAAATACTGTTCAGTTCTGAAAAATAGTGTTCAGTAGTAAAATACTGTTCAGTTCAGAAAAATAGTGTTCAGTTGTAAAAATACTGTTCAGTTCAGAAAAATAGTGTTCAGTAGTAAAAAATACTGTTCAGTTCAGAAAAATAGTGTTCAGTCGTAAAAATACTGTTCAGTTCAGAAAAATAGTGTTCAGTAGTAAAAATACTGTTCAGTTCAGAAAAATAGTGTTCAGTAGTAAAATACTGTTCAGTTCAGAAAAATAGTGTTCAGTAGTAAAAATACTGTTCAGTTCAGAAAAATAGTGTTCAGGAGTAAAAATACTGTTCAGTTCAGAAAAATTGTGTTCAGTAGTAAAATTGTGTTCAGTAGTAAAATAGTGTTCAGTAGTAAAATACTGTTCAGTAGTAAAATACTGTTCAGTTCTGAAAAATAGTGTTCAGTAGTAAAATACTGTTCAGTTCAGAAAAATAGTGTTCAGTTGTAAAAATACTGTTCAGTTCAGAAAAATAGTGTTCAGTAGTAAAAAATACTGTTCAGTTCAGAAAAATAGTGTTCAGTCGTAAAAATACTGTTCAGTTCAGAAAAATAGTGTTCAGTAGTAAAATACTGTTCAGTTCAGAAAAATAGTGTTCAGTAGTAAAATACTGTTCAGTTCAGAAAAATAGTGTTCAGTAGTAAAAAATACTGTTCAGTTCAGAAAAATACTGTTCAGTAGTAAAAATACTGTTCAGTTCAGAAAAATAGTGTTCAGTAGTAAAATACTGAACAGTATGGCAGGGTGAGTAGTAGTATAAGTAGTGACACTGTGAGTGAGTAGTATAAGTGAGTGAGTGAGTGAGTGAGTGTGAGTGTGAGTGTGAGTGAGTGTGAGTGAGTGTGAGTGAGTGAGTAGTATAAGTCAACATTGAGTAGTAAAAATACTGTTCAGTAGTAAAATACTGTTCAGTTCAGAAAAATAGTGTTCAGTAGTAAAAATACTGTTCAGTTCAGAAAAATAGTGTTCAGTAGTAAAAATACTGTTCAGTTCAGAAGAATAGTGTTCAGTAGTAAAATACTGTTGAGTAGTAAAAATACTGTTGAGTAGTAAAAATACTGTTCAGTTCAGAAAAATACTGTTCAGTAATAAAAATACTGTTCAGTTCAGAAAAATAGTGTTCAGTAGTAAAAAATACTGTTCAGTAGTAAAATAGTGTTCAGTAGTAAAATACTGCTCAGTAGTAAAATAGTGTTCAGCAGTAAAAAATACTGTTCAGTTCAGAAAAATAGTGTTCAGTAGTAAAAATACTGTTCAGTTCAGAAAAATAGTGTTCAGTAGTAAAAATACTGTTCAGTTCAGAAAAATAGTGTTCAGTAGTAAAAATACTGTTCAGTAGTAAAAATACTGTTCAGTTCAGAAAAATAGTGTTCAGCAGTAAAATACTGTTGAGTAGGAAAAATACTGTTGAGTGGTAAAAATACTGTTCAGTAGTAAAATACTGTTGAGTAGTAAAAATACTGTTCAGTTCAGAAAAATACTGTTCAGTAGTAAAAATACTGTTCAGTTCAGAAAAATAGTGTTCAGTAGTAAAAAAAATAATGTTCAGTAGTAAAATAGTGTTCAGTAGTAAAAATACTGTTCAGTTCAGAAAAATAGTGTTCAGTAGTAAAATACTGTTCAGTTCAGAAAAATAGTGTTCAGAAGTAAAAATACTGTTCAGTTCAGAAAAATAGTGTTCAGGAGTAAAAATACTGTTCAGTTCAGAAAAATAGTGTTCAGTAGTAAAATACTGTTCAGTAGTAAAATACTGTTCAGTAGTAAAATACTGTTCAGTCGTAAAATACTGTTCAGTAGTAAAATACTGTTCAGTAGTAAAATACTGTTCAGTTCAGAAAAATAGTGTTCAGTAGTAAAAATAGTGTTCAGTTCAGAAAAATAGTGTTCAGTAGTAAAATACTGTTGAGTAGTAAAAATACTGTTCCTGGTCGTAAAATACTGTTGAGTAGTAAAATACTGTTCAGTAGTAAAATGCTGTTGAGTAGTAAAATACTGTTCAGTAGTAAAATACTGTTCAGTAGTAAAATACTGTTCAGTTCAGAAAAATAGTGTTCAGTAGTAAAAATACTGTTCAGTTCAGAAAAATAGTGTTCAGTAGTAAAATACTGTTCAGTAGTAAAATACTGTTCAGTAGTAAAATACTGTTCAGTAGTAAAATACTGTTCAGTAGTAAAATACTGTTCAGTAGTAAAATACTGTTCAGTAGTAAAATACTGTTGAGTAGTAAAAATACTGTTCCTGGTTGTAAAATACTGTTGAGTAGTAAAATACTGTTGAGTAGTAAAATACTGTTGAGTAGTAAAATACTGTTGAGTAGTAAAATACTGTTGAGTAGTAAAATACTGTTGAGTAGTAAAATACTGTTCAGTAGTAAAATACTGTTCAGTAGTAAAATACTGTTCAGTAGTAAAATACTGTTCAGTTCAGAAAAATAGTGTTCAGTTGTAAAAATACTGTTCAGTTCAGAAAAATAGTGTTCAGTAGTAAAAAATACTGTTCAGTTCAGAAAAATAGTGTTCAGTCGTAAAAATACTGTTCAGTTCAGAAAAATAGTGTTCAGTAGTAAAAATACTGTTCAGTTCAGAAAAATAGTGTTCAGTAGTAAAATACTGTTCAGTTCAGAAAAATAGTGTTCAGTAGTAAAAATACTGTTCAGTTCAGAAAAATAGTGTTCAGTCGTAAAAATACTGTTCAGTTCAGAAAAATAGTGTTCAGGAGTAAAAATACTGTTCAGTTCAGAAAAATTGTGTTCAGTAGTAAAATTGTGTTCAGTAGTAAAATAGTGTTCAGTAGTAAAATACTGTTCAGTAGTAAAATACTGTTCAGTTCTGAAAAATAGTGTTCAGTAGTAAAATACTGTTCAGTTCAGAAAAATAGTGTTCAGTTGTAAAAATACTGTTCAGTTCAGAAAAATAGTGTTCAGTAGTAAAAAATACTGTTCAGTTCAGAAAAATAGTGTTCAGTCGTAAAAATACTGTTCAGTTCAGAAAAATAGTGTTCAGTAGTAAAATACTGTTCAGTTCAGAAAAATAGTGTTCAGTAGTAAAATACTGTTCAGTTCAGAAAAATAGTGTTCAGTAGTAAAAATACTGTTCAGTTCAGAAAAATACTGTTCAGTAGTAAAAATACTGTTCAGTTCAGAAAAATAGTGTTCAGTAGTAAAATACTGAACAGTATGGCAGGGTGAGTAGTAGTATAAGTAGTGACACTGTGAGTGAGTAGTATAAGTGAGTGAGTGAGTGAGTGAGTGTGAGTGTGAGTGTGAGTGTGAGTGAGTGTGAGTGAGTGTGAGTGAGTGAGTGTGAGTGAGTGTGAGTGAGTGAGTAGTATAAGTCAACATTGAGTAGTAAAAATACTGTTCAGTAGTAAAATACTGTTCAGTTCAGAAAAATAGTGTTCAGTAGTAAAAATACTGTTCAGTTCAGAAAAATAGTGTTCAGTAGTAAAAATACTGTTCAGTTCAGAAGAATAGTGTTCAGTAGTAAAATACTGTTGAGTAGTAAAAATACTGTTCAGTTCAGAAAAATACTGTTCAGTAATAAAAATACTGTTCAGTTCAGAAAAATAGTGTTCAGTAGTAAAAAATACTGTTCAGTAGTAAAATAGTGTTCAGTAGTAAAATACTGCTCAGTAGTAAAATAGTGTTCAGCAGTAAAAAATACTGTTCAGTTCAGAAAAATAGTGTTCAGTAGTAAAAATACTGTTCAGTTCAGAAAAATAGTGTTCAGTAGTAAAAATACTGTTCAGTAGTAAAAATACTGTTCAGTTCAGAAAAATAGTGTTCAGCAGTAAAATACTGTTGAGTAGGAAAAATACTGTTGAGTGGTAAAAATACTGTTCAGTAGTAAAATACTGTTGAGTAGTAAAAATACTGTTCAGTTCAGAAAAATACTGTTCAGTAGTAAAAATACTGTTCAGTTCAGAAAAATAGTGTTCAGTAGTAAAAAAAATAATGTTCAGTAGTAAAATAGTGTTCAGTAGTAAAAAAAAGTGTTCAGTAGTAAAAAATAGTGTTCAGTTCAGAAAAATAGTGTTCAGGAGTAAAAAATACTGTTCAGTTCAGAAAAATAGTGTTCAGTAGTAAAAAATACTGTTCAGTTCAGAAAAATACTGTTCAGTTCAGAAAAATACTGTTCAGTTCAGAAAAATACTGTTCAGTAGTAAAATACTGTTGAGTAGTAAAAATACTGTTGAGTAGTAAAATACTGTTGAGTAGTAAAAATACTGTTTCGAGTAGTAAAATACTGTTCAGTAGTAAAATACTGTTGAGTAGTAAAAATACTGTTCAGTTCAGAAAAATACTGTTCAGTTCAGAAAAATAGTGTTCAGTTCAGAAAAATAGTGTTCAGTCGTAAAAATACTGTTCAGTTCAGAAAAATAGTGTTCAGTAGTAAAAATACTGTTGAGTAGTAAAAATACTGTTGAGTAGTAAAAATACTGTTCAGGAGTAAAATACTGTTGAGTAGTGAAAATACTGTTCAGTTCAGAAAAATACTGTCCAGTAGTAAAAAATACTGTTCAGTTCAGAAAAATAGTGTTCAGTAGTAAAAAAAAATAATACTGTTCAGTAGTAAAATAGTGTTCAGTAGTAAAATACTGTTCAGTAGTAAAATAGTGTTCAGTAGTAAAAAATACTGTTCAGTTCAGAAAAAGAGTGTTCAGTAGTAAAATACTGTTGAGTAGTAAAAATACTGTTGAGTAGTAAAAATACTGTTCAGGAGTAAAATACTGTTGAGTAGTGAAAATACTGTTCAGTTCAGAAAAATACTGTCCAGTAGTAAAAATATTGTTCAGTTCAGAAAAATAGTGTTCAGTAGTAAAAAAAAAAATAATACTGTTCAGTAGTAAAATAGTGTTCAGTAGTAAAATACTGTTCAGTAGTAAAATAGTGTTCAGTAGTAAAAAATACTGTTCAGTTCAGAAAAATAGCGTTCAGTAGTAAAAAATACTGTTCAGTTCAGAAAAATAGTGTTCAGTTGTAAAAATACTGTTCAGTTCAGAAAAATACTGTTCAGTTCAGAAAAATACAGTTCAGAAAAATACTGTTCAGTAGTAAAATACTGTTCAGTAGTAAAATACTGTTGAGTCGTAAAAATACTGTTCCTGGTAGTAAAATACTGTTCAGTAGTAAAATACTGTTGAGTAGTAAAAATACTGTTCCTGGTAGTAAAATACTGTTCAGTAGTAAAATACTGTTCAGTAGTAAAATACTGTTCAGTAGTAAAATACTGTTCAGTCGTAAAATACTGTTCAGTAGTAAAATACTGTTCAGTAGTAAAATACTGTTCAGTTCAGAAAAATAGTGTTCAGTAGTAAAAATAGTGTTCAGTTCAGAAAAATAGTGTTCAGTAGTAAAATACTGTTGAGTAGTAAAAATACTGTTCCTGGTCGTAAAATACTGTTGAGTAGTAAAATACTGTTCAGTAGTAAAATGCTGTTGAGTAGTAAAATACTGTTCAGTAGTAAAATACTGTTCAGTAGTAAAATACTGTTCAGTTCAGAAAAATAGTGTTCAGTAGTAAAAATACTGTTCAGTTCAGAAAAATAGTGTTCAGTAGTAAAATACTGTTCAGTAGTAAAATACTGTTCAGTAGTAAAATACTGTTCAGTAGTAAAATACTGTTCAGTAGTAAAATACTGTTCAGTAGTAAAATACTGTTCAGTAGTAAAATACTGTTCAGTAGTAAAATACTGTTCAGTTTAGAAAAATACTGTTCAGTTCAGAAAAAGAGTGTTCAGTAGTAAAATACTGTTCAGCAGTAAAATACTGTTGAGTAGCAAAATACTGTTGAGTAGTAAAATACTGTTGAGTAGTAAAATACTGTTCAGTTCAGAAAAATAGTGTTCAGTAGTAAAAATACTGTTCAGTTCAGTAAAATACTGTTCAGTAGTAAAAATACTGTTGAGTAGTAAAATACTGTTGAGTAGTAAAATACTGTTGAGTAGTAAAATACTGTTGAGTAGTAAAATACTGTTGAGTAGTAAAATACTGTTGAGTAGTAAAATACTGTTCAGTAGTAAAATACTGTTGAGTAGTAAAAATACTGTTCCTGGTTGTAAAATACTGTTGAGTAGTAAAATACTGTTGAGTAGTAAAATACTGTTGAGTAGTAAAATACTGTTGAGTAGTAAAATACTGTTGAGTAGTAAAATACTGTTGAGTAGTAAAATACTGTTCAGTAGTAAAATACTGTTCAGTAGTAAAATACTGTTCAGTAGTAAAATACTGTTCAGTTCAGAAAAATAGTGTTCAGTAGTAAAAATACTGTTCAGTTCAGAAAAATAGTGTTCAGTAGTAAAATACTGTTCAGTCGTAAAATACTGTTCAGTAGTAAAATACTGTTGAGTAGTAAAATACTGTTCAGTAGTAAAATACTGTTCAGTCGTAAAATACTGTTCAGTAGTAAAATACTGTTCAGTAGTAAAATACTGTTCAGTAGTAAAATACTGTTCAGTAGTAAAATACTGTTCAGTAGTAAAATACTGTTCAGTAGTAAAATACTGTTCAGTAGTAAAATACTGTTCAGTAGTAAAATACTGTTCAGTAGTAAAATACTGTTCAGTAGTAAAATACTGTTCAGTAGTAAAATACTGTTCAGTAGTAAAATACTGTTCAGTAGTAAAATACTGTTCAGTAGTAAAATACTGTTCAGTTCAGAAAAATACTGTTCAGTAGTAAAATACTGTTCAGTAGTAAAATACTGTTCAGTTCAGAAAAATACTGTTCAGTAGTAAAATACTGTTCAGTAGTAAAATACTGTTCAGTAGTAAAATACTGTTCAGTAGTAAAATACTGTTCAGTTCAGAAAAATACTGTTCAGTAGTAAAATACTGTTCAGTAGTAAAATACTGTTCAGTAGTAAAATACTGTTCAGTAGTAAAATACTGTTCAGTAGTAAAATACTGTTCAGTAGTAAAATACTGTTCAGTAGTAAAATACTGTTCAGTAGTAAAATACTGTTCAGTAGTAAAATACTGTTCAGTAGTAAAATACTGTTCAGTAGTAAAATACTGTTCAGTTCAGAAAAATACTGTTCAGTAGTAAATATACTGAATGGAACAGAACCGGCGAGGACGACAAACATCAACAGCATTCCGGATTTAAACAACACTTCACTTGATTGAAAGACCAAGATGCGGACAAAGCCAGCAAAAAGGTTGGTGCAGTAGAGAAGGTGGAGAGGACCCAACATAGTGAAAAGGAGATGGGGGGGAAGTAGGTATGAGAGGGTGCAGTGGATGGGGGAGGTGGGAAGCATTCTTTGATTGGCAGTCACCCCCATAACGCTGCATACACTGCCTGTTCAAAAAAAATCACACTTGAGCGAAGAAGAGACATAGTAGAAGTAAATCAAGCACAGTTTGTAAACCTGGATGTTGATGAAGAGTCCGTGATAAGTTTCATAAAGGACTTTCTGGCTTCCTTGAGGCTCGATTGGGAATTCAAAAGGAATTTCAGTTCGGCCCAAAGGAAGTCGTCCTGGCTTACAGACCTCCGCACTGCAGTTGACCAGGGTTATTGGCTGGAAAGAAAAGGTCAACGTCACAGGAGGAACGATAACAGGGAGGTAAAAGGTGGAGGACGTGAATGTGACAAAATAAATACGATGGTTGAGGAATGGGAATATGATTGAATAAACCAGTAACATTAAAGACCTTGGCAGAATTGTAGAATGCTTCAAAGACACCAATGGTCTTGCTGCTGAGTTGCAGCGTGACCGAGCCATCCATGGTGAGGGAGATTCCTTGGTGTTGCACTGTCTCTTTGCATTGCACCACAACGACACCTGCAAGGATCTCCTGCAAGAGGAACGTGTAGGTTGCGTGCTGGAACGGTGCTGGGCAGCGGCAATGGGTGGCAATGGCAAGAGGAACCAACTCCCAGCGGGTCGGAGTGGCAATGGGGTTGTTTTGATAATGGGGGTGTTGATGGAGGTTTGATAATGGCGGTTTGATGGGGAGGTGATGCAGAGGTGTGTTGAAAGGGAGGTGAGGGTGTGTTGATGGGGAGGTGAGAATGTGTTGACAGAGATGAGAGGTTGTTGATAGGGAGGTGAGGATTGTGTTGATAGGGAGGTGAGGTGGTGTGTTGATAGGGAGGTGAGGTGGTGTGTTGATAGGGAGGTGAGGGGTGTGTTGATAGGGAGGTGAGGTGGTGTGTTGATAGGGAGGTGAGGTGGTGTAGATAGGGAGGTGAGGTGGTGTGTTGATAGGGAGGTGAGGTGGTGTGTTGATAGGGAGGTGAGGTGGTGTGTTGATAGGGAGGTGAGCTGGTGTGTAGATAGTGAGGTGAGGTGGTGTGTTGATAGGGAGGTGAGGTGGTGTGTTGATAGGGAGGTGAGGTGGTGTGTTGGTAGGGAGGTGAGATGGTGTGTTGATCGGGAGGTGAGGTGGTGTGTTGATAGGGAGGTGAGGCGGTGTGTTGATCGGGAGGTGAGGTGGTATGTTGATCGGGAGGTGAGGTGGTATGTTGATCGGGAGGTGAGGTGGTGTGTTGATAGGGAGGTGAGGCGGTGTGTAGATAGGGAGGTGAGGTGGTATGTTGATCAGGAGGTGAGGTGGTGTGTTGATAGGGAGGTGAGGTGGTATGTTGATGGGAGGTGAGGTGGTGTGTTGATAGGGAGGTGAGGTGGTGTGTTGATCGGGAGGTGAGGTGGTGTGTTGATAGGGAGGTGAGGTGGTGTGTTGGTAGGGAGGAGAGGTGCTGTGTTGGTAGGGAGGAGAGGTGCTGTGTTGATAGGGAGGTGAGGTGGTGTGTTGATAGGGAGGTGAGGTGGTGTGTTGATAGGGAGGTGAGGTGGTGTGTTGATCGGGAGGTGAGGTGGTGTGTTGATCGGGAGGTGAGGTGGTGTGTTGATAGGGAGGTGAGGTGGTGTGTTGATAGGGAGGTGAGGTGGTGTGTTGATCGGGAGGTGAGGTGGTGTGTTGATAGGGAGGTGAGGCGGTGTGTTGATAGGGAGGTGAGGCGATGTGTTGATAGGGAGGTGAGGCGGTGTGTTGATAGGGAGGTGAGGTGGTGTGTTGATAGGGAGGTGAGGTGGTGTGTTGATAGGGAGGTGAGGTGGTGTTGATAGGGAGGTGAGGTGGTGTGTTGATAGGGAGGTGAGGTGGTGTGTTGATAGGGAGGTGAGGTGGTGTGTTGATAGGGAGGTGAGGTGGTGTGTTGATAGGGAGGTGAGGTGGTGTGTTGATAGGGAGGAGAGGTGGTGTGTTGATAGGGAGGTGAGGTGGTGTTGATAGGGAGGTGAGGTGGTGTGTTGATGGGGAGGTGAGGTGGTGTGTTGATGGGGAGGTGAGGTGGTGTGTTGATGGGGAGGTGAGGTGGTGTGTTGATAGGGAGGTGAGGTGGTGTGTTGATAGGGAGGTGAGGTGGTGTTGATATGGAGGTGAGGTGGTGTTGATATGGAGGTGAGGTGGTGTTGATATGGAGGTGAGGTGGTGTGTTGATAGGGAGGTGAGGTGGTGTTGATGGGGAGGTGAGGTGGTGTGTTGATGGGGAGGTGAGGTGGTGTGTTGATGGGGAGGTGAGGTGGTGTGTTGATGGGGAGGTGAGGTGGTGTGTTGATAGGGAGGTGAGGTGGTGTGTTGATAGGGAGGTGAGGTGGTGTGTTGATAGGGAGGTGAGGTGGTGTGTTGATGGGGAGGTGAGGTGGTGTGTTGATGGGGAGGTGAGGTGGTGTGTTGATGGGTTCTAAAATTGCTGAAAACTGACGTAATACATACACGGCCAGATAGACCATTAGACCATGGTCACGTTGAATGACCAAAAACCGTCACAAATGATAGCGTGAGAAAGATTTGGAGGGAACATCACCAGGTTAGGTTATGGTAAAGAGCTTTAAGGGGCGACAGGTAAAGTAAAGGGAAAGGCTTTGGGGGTGAAGATGAACTTACCCCTCGTGAATAAACTTTACTCGCGCGTTTCAATCTGATATCCAGAGAGAGCGCCATTGCATGAAGAATGATTCGCCTGTTATTCCTTCACTGCCCTAATGGAGTTACAAATGTTATCAGTTTATACACAAAGCATCGTAATCCATGAAACGTTAACACACTACAACTACAACTATAACTATAACTATAACTATAACTATAACTATAACCACAACAGTCGTTTGTCAGAATTACACGAAGATGCCAGCAACTGCCCACAGTGCCCAACGCAATAATGTTATTGTCTTCGGTAATCGGTATTCAGTCATTTCCATTTCTCAATTCAATCTTTTATAATACGCCTTATTTCTTTTAATTGCATCCATTATTCTAACTTCATAGTAAATGTTCATAAATGCAAGAAACAGGAGTCAGGTAGGTAAATTTCACTTCCGGGAAATGCCAGATGAATCACCACTGCTAACTACACCTCGTGCCTATCGTATGTGAATGAAGTGTAAACTTGAATAACTTCGCGATCATGATATTTATTGATATACAGTAGTATACAAACATTGCAAATGATGTAAAACAAATCACATCTAGCAAAAACCAAAAATGGGGGAGTTTTATAACAAATTAGAAATACAGTATATTCGGTAATTTATTTGGAACCGTATATTCTGAAAAATGGTGCAATCTGCCTCCTTGCTGCTCGGCACTCAGCATTGAAAAAGGATAAAGCACGGACAAACAACCAAAGATTGGCAATCATGAATAGAGCTGGCTTGTTGGGCCTATCGGCCATAATCACCTCTTGAGTTCAAGTTCCTTGTAAGTGAACCCCATATATGTATGTACTGTATCCGTACTATAACGATAACTAGCAGAGTATTAACGGTCTTGTTCCAAGCAAGCGAACAACACGTTCTTCTGACGCATACCTTTATTTGGGTGGTGTATAGGTAATAGACCTCTGCCTCGATCGTTCCCAAAAATAATAAATAATAATCTGGCAAAAAGCAAAAACATGTGTCCAGTACTGCTTATCTGCATATATAATACATCATGGTTATGTAGCTTGGATAATTCCAATTGCACTGGCCCATGGGCTGACACCAGAGGCCTGAGGCCCATGCGTACTGAGGCCTTTTGCCTTTCCAAAATGGCGGACGCATGATTTTATTTTTCAGGTTACGATGATGGGTGGAGTCGGGTCAGCTGTCCAAGCAATGGGGCAAAGGCAGACAGTCCCTCGCCAAAAACAAAGCAGCTCATAATAAATATATACTAGAACCCGACTGCAAAGCCGCAATGAGCCGGCGAAGCCAAAGCCTCTTGCCACTATTTTACCCATCACTATGGCATCATTAGGTTAGGTAGTTGGTAGTAGGTAGGTGTAGTAGGTACCGTACCTTTTTCAAAATGACACCATTTGCATTCTGCATGAGATTAAACTTTATAAAATTTCCTTCTTGATTAATTCGGTGAATTCCGTCTCAACTTCGGATACTTCCGGCCGTGAAAAACTATCCCCTACGGCCGCGATATTTCTAAAAAAATAATTCTTCGTCAATTTTAGAATATTTGATACCGTTTTCAGCCTCCAAAACGTGGTAATAAGCTTTTTTGAAATATTTTTTTAAATGCTCGAATCTCATTGGTTCCGGTGTTTGGTGACGATTTTCGTTGAAGACAACCAGGGCCCGGGGAACGAGGTTGGTCTTAAAGTATTTTAATTACATATTAGAGGTGCATAAGATTGTGAATCAAACAAAGACGGGTGAAACAAACTCCTATTGAACTTTTTCGCAATTTTATATGCATACTTCCACATCCGCAAGATGGCGACCTCCATTGAGTGATTTGGTTTTTGAAATATTTTTGCAAATGCTCGAATCTCATTGGTTCCGGTGTTTGGTGACGATTTTCGATGAAGATAACCAGGGCCCGTGTGGGCCCGGGGAACGAGGTTGGTCTTAAAGTATTTCAATTACAAATTAGAGGTGCATAAGATTGTGAATCAAACAAAGACGGGTGAAACAAACTCCTATTGAAATTTTTCGCAATTTTTTATGCATACTTCCACATCCGCAAGATGGCGACCTCCATGGAGCGATTTGGTTTTTGAAATATTTTGCAAATGCTCGAATCTCATTGGTTCCGGTGTTTGGTGACGATTTTCGATGAAGATAACCAGGGCCCATGCAGGCCCAGGGAACGAGGTTGGCCTTAAAGTATTTTAATTACAAATTAGAGGTGCATAAGATTGTGAATCAAGAAAAGACAGGTGAAACAAACTCCTATTGAACTTTTTCGCAATTTTTTATGCATACTTCCGCATCCGGAAGATGGCGACCTCCATGGGGCGATTTGGTGCGTCAAAGCTTCGAAATTCTCAAGGGATCCAGCAAAATCTGGCTTTTCAACATAATATGTACGCGTTCATTCACAACACCGGCTTCGCCGGCTACTAGTAACCGACTGCAAAGCCGCAATGAGCCGGCGAAGCCAAAGCCTCTTGCCACTATTTTACCCATCACTATGGCATCAGTAGGTTAGGTAGTTGGTAGTAGGTAGGTGTAGTAGGTACCGTACCTGGTAAGACTTGGTAAAAGAGAAGAGCAGACAGTCCTCCCCAATACCGACATACAATAAATGTCACAAGAAGCTTAAGGAAGTAACTATATGATGTGCTAGCTTAGGGCCTATTTTAAGAAATTTTAACTGGGCTTAACATACGTTTTCACAGTATGTGTGTCGTCTTCTAACTTCAGTCGCTGTCAGGGCTGGTTCTCTCCGGGCACTGCGGCTTCCTCCACCAGAAGAGGTTAGCTTGCAGTAAGATCAGTGCCGACAGATCAGACGATAACACCGTTTCAACGGCAATGTGTGACTGTCGTTAATCAATCCGAGCTTTCTTTCTTTATGTAAACCGCTTATACCATATTTCTGGCCGTGAAAAACTATCCCCGACGGCCGCGAGATTTCTAAAAAATAATTCTTCGTCAATTTTAGAATATTTGACGCCATTTTCAGCGTCCGAAACACGTAATAAGCTTTTTTAAAATATTTTTTCAAATGCTCGAATCTCATTGGTTCCGGTGTTTGGTGACGATTTTCGTTGAAGATAACGAGGTTGGTTTTAACGTATTTTAATTACAAATTAGAGGTGCATTAGATTGTGAATCAAAGATAGACGGGTGAAACAAACTCCTATTGAACTTTTTCGCAATTGTTTTATGCAAACTTCCGCATCCGGTCGATGGCGGTCTCCATTGCGTGATTTGGTTTTAGAAATATTTTTTCAAATGCTCGAATCTCATTGGTTCCGGTGTTTGGTGACGCTTTTCGTTGAAGATAACCAGGCCCATGCGGGCCGAGGTTGGTCTTAAAGTATTTTAATAATAAATTAGAGGTGCATTAGATTGTGAATCAAACAAAGATGGGTGAAAGAAACTCCTATTGAACGTTTTTCAATTTGTTATGCATACTTCCGCATCCGCAAGATGGCGGCCTCCATTGCGCTTTGGAATTCTCAAGCCAAGGCATAATCTGGTTTTCGACATAATACGTACGCGTTTATTGACAACACCGGCTTCGCCGGCTACTAGTACCGACTGCAAAGCCGCAATGAGCCGGCGAAGCCAAAGCCTCTTGCCACTATTTTACCCATCACCATGGCATCAGTAGGTTAGGTAGTTGGTAGTAGGTAGGTAGGTAGTTGGTAGTAGGTAGGTGTAGTAGGTACCGTACCTGGTAAGACTTGGTAAAAGAGAAGAGCAGGCAGACCTCCCCAATACCTGCATACAATAAATGTCACAAGAAGCTTAAGGAAGTAACTATACGATGTGCTAGCTTAAGGCCTATTTTAAGAAATTTTAACTGGGCTTAACATACGTTTTCACAGTATGTGTGTAGTCTTCTAACTTCAGTCACTGTCAGGGCTGGTTCTCTCCGGGCACTGCGGCTTCCTCCACTAGAAGAAGTTAGCTTGCAGTGATTAATTTTGTGAATTCTGTCTCAACTTCGGATATTTCCGGCCGTGAAAAACTATCCGTATTTCTAAACTAAATATGTAAACCGCTTATACCGTATTTCTGGCCGTGAAAAACTATCCCATACGGCCGCGAGATTTCTAAAAAATAATTCTTCGTCAATGTTAGAATATTTGACGCCGTTTTCACCCTCCGAAACACGTAATAAGCTTTAAAAAAAACATTTTTTCAAATGCTCGAATCTCATTGGTTCTGGTGTTTGATGACGATTTTCGTTGAAGATAACGAGGTTGGTCTTAACGTATTTTAATTACTAATTAGAGGTTCATTAGATTGTGAATCAAAGAACGACGGTGAAACAAACTCCTATTGAACTCTTTCGCAATTGTTTTATGCAAACTTCCGCATCCGGTCGATGGCGGCCACCATTCAGTGATTTCATTTTAGAAATATTTTTGCAAATGCTCGACTCTCTGAGTCTGGTGTTTGGTGACGCGTTTCGTTGAAGATAACCAGGCCCGGGCAGGCCGATGTTGGTCTTAAAGTATTTTAATAATACATTGGACGTGCATCAGATTGTGAATCAAACAATGACGGGTGAAAGAAACTCCTAATGAACGTTTTAAATTTGTTATGCATACTTCCACATCCGCAAGATGGCGGCCTCCACTGCGCTTCTGATTCTCGAGCCAAGGCATAATCAGGTTTTCAACATAATACGTACGCGTTCATTGACAACACCGGCTTCGCCGGCTACTAGTACCGACTGCAAAGCCGCAATGAGCCGGCGAAGCCAAAACCTCTTGCCACTATTTTACCCATCACTATGGCATCAGTAGGTTCGGTAGTTGGTAGTAGGTACCGTACCTGGTAAGACTTGGTAAAAGAGAAGAGCAGACAGTCCTCCCCAATACCTGCATACAATAAATGTCACAAGAAGCTTAAGGAAGTAACGATACGATGTGCTAGCTTAAGGCCTATTTTAAGAAGTAGGAAAATTCTCAAGCTCAAACAGTGAAAAAAACGTGACCCATCACTAGGGACATCTACTGCAGCATATTCCCAAAAAGAAGACAATGGTGTCACATCCGATGGCTTTACTTGGTGCAACGTAAAAACCTCTCTCAAGTTACCACGGACTGTTGTCGAATCATGTTTCAGTGATGATAGCACTGGTGGAGGTTGTACCATTTTTCCTTTCATTTCGGTTCTTTTTCTTTCTCCGTAACAGACAACAGTGCCCAAAGCAATGACGATTTAGCTTAGGAAATTTGAGCTTATGATGAGAACTATTTCGAGCAGTATATACTTACGCGTGATTCGGTTGTTTTGCACCAACCTCGTTCCCGGCGTCGCAGACGTGTCGAGGGCGCTGGTAAAATGTCCTGTGTCGAGGGCGCTGATTGGCTGATTCGGTTCTCCGACGGCCACGAGATTTCTAAAAAATAATTCTTCATCAATGTGAGAATATTTGACGCCGTTTTCACCGTCTGAAACGCGTAATAAGCTTTTCAAAAATATTTTTTCAAATGCTCGAATCTCATTGGTTCTGGCGCTTGATGACGATTTTCGTTGAAGATAACGAGGTTGGTCTTAACATATTTTAATTACTAATGAGAGGTTTCATTAGATTGTGAATCAAAGAACGACAGGTGAAACAAACTCCTATTGAACTTTTTCGCAATTGTTTTATGCAAACCTCCGCATCCGGTCGATGGCGCCCATCATTGAGCGCTTTCATTTTAGAAATATTTTTGCAAATGCTCAACTCTCATTGGGTCCGGTGTTTGGTGACGCGTTTTGTTGAAGATAACCAGGCCCGTGCGGGCCGATGTTGGTCTTAAATTATTTTATTAATACATCGGAGGTGCATAAGATTGTGAATCAAACGATTAATGAACGTTTTAAATTTGTTATGCATACTTCCGCCCACGCAAGATGGCTGCGCCCACTGCGCTTTGGATTCTCAAGCCAAGGCATAATCAGGTTTTCAACATAATACGTACTCGTTTATTGACAACACCAGCTTCGCCGGCTATTAGGAAGGTGAGGACAGGTAAGAGGGGAGGCAGGAGAGGGAGGGGTAAGGAAGGGGGTGGGGGGAGTGGAAGGGGGTTCATCACCTTTTCGTCGAATATATGCTGATGAATGTGCCGTTCATCACGTTTCTGAGTTAAGTGTGATGCCGATCAGGAAGAAGAAGTAGCCTTACTACCAACTTCGTACACTTCCGGAATTGTTTGATTTATTTGTGTTCAAATGTCTGGTGATTGTTTTGTATTTATTTATGCTAATGTGTACTTGTATATAACTGTCATTAATTTTAAAAAGGCGTAGGCACTATTGAGCGATTTTTAAAATTACTATTTTATCCCCAAAAATGAACTTTTTTATTTCAGAATTTAATTATTTTTTTTTGGCCTAAAACACTCCCAGGCACTCACTGATGAACCTCTGAAAGTTTGACGAAGATCCGTTCAGCCATTTCTGAGAAAAATAGCGACACACAGACAGACACATACAGACCAACAGCTCTCTTCGTCTTATATGGTAGAATATATATTATATACATACATACATACATACATACATAATGTGACGATTCTGGGAACCGTGAAGAACCGTCATTTTTGCTCGGCAATCGCATACAACGTATAGCTTCCCTAGTTAGTTATTTTCATATTAAATTTTCCAGATAGGCCTCCCTCATGGGTCGTGGGTTTCCAGGGTAACATGCATCGTGAAGGGATTAGCTAAGCTTTAGGCTGTGCACCACAACTACATCATCACCACCTTAACCCACACAACCTCAACCACCGGACAATCAACCACCTATACGCTACCATAAAAAAAATCACCATCCTTCACCACCGGGCTATCAACCACCTCGATGCTACCATTAAAATCATCACCCTCCTTCACCACCGAACAACGACCAACCTCGCACCTTTATTGCTCAACATTCAACCACACTGCTTCAACCACCACCACAGGATACCCACCACTTGACCATCACAAACCTTTGGACATCTGCCTGAACAACGTGGTTGCAAGTAACCTCTTAGACAATGCTGGGGAGTCATGGCATTTGAGCTTGATGGGCAACGTTCAGCAAAGCCAAACACATTCGCCCAATGTTAAGTATGGAACTCCGAGCCGGGCGCCGGTCAAAGAAACACTGAAGGCGGTTTTAAGTCGACAGACTCACGGCAATGATGATGTCATGAGGCCCGTCGGGGCCGATGAGCGCACCACGACAGCTCCAAAGAGGGTGGTGCATGAACCTTGCCTCCGGTAGCCATGCCTGGAAGAGGCGGGGCTTGACCCCCGACCTCGACTGAACCCCTCACCTCTCCAGGCAGATTAAAGGAGGTAATCAGTCAGCAGTCAGGTTGGGTATGCAGACAGTCTGGTTGGTTATGTACGGTTCAAGAACAGTTGAGTTCGGGAGTGACGGTTCAAGTATGGTTCGAGTAGGAGTGCATGTGGGAGTTCAACAGTAACAGTGGTGGTGGTCGAGACAGTGGAGAGGGTGGAGCAGGACCAGCACAGGGCCACCGGAGAGGAATCGCAACCTGCACCAAGGGAGATCAACGATAAAAGAACTCAAACAGTGTCTTTCCCAATTACTTCTCCCATAGCACAGGGAAGCGAAGGGCTCATCAGTCCTCACACGGTGAGGCAGAGGACGAATCAACGGCACTCTACTACCTACCTTACTGAACTACTCTACTTTTGTTTCAGGTGTGAGTGAAACATGGCATAATTATCTGGATTACTGTTGGTAATTGTACAAGTAGGATAACTAGTCTGGTTAACTTTGCTCCTGTACATTGCTGCAACCACCCGTATACAGGCAGTCCCCGGGTTACGAACGCCCGACTTACGAACGCCCGTACTTACGTACCGACCTCCATAAAGCCTATTCTTTTAAAAAAAAAAAATTTTTTTTTTTTTTTTGTTGTTGTTGGATACAGACTCGAGGCTCGTGAAAGAGCTAACATTTATCACACAGAAAAACAAACAAACAGACACACAAAGTATATAATAAGGGGAGCGGTAGACAAGAGAAATATGAGAAAAGCTCTGTTCAAGCCACCCTTGATGTTTACTTTAAGAAAATTGACCAGCACAAGGTCCATCCTCTCCAGCACCAGGTCCATCCTCTCCAACACCAGGCCCATCATCTCCGAGAGATATATCAAGGTATGATTGTTTCAAGGTTTGCAAGACATCAATTGGAACGAGAGCAATTGTTAACCTTTAATCATTATCTTTTCTTTTCTATCTAAACAGTTTAAGAAATGTTTCTTTCATGTTTTTTTTTATACCTATAGATGTTTTAGGTAAAATATGTACCATATACTAAGACAAACATTTGACTAATTGACACTAGATGTGAACCGTACGTAACTGTTCCGACTTACATACAAATTCGACTTACAGACAGACTTAAAAACGGAACTCGTTCGTAACCCAGGGACTGCCTGTACTCCCAATCGCATGTCTTGTGTCTTGTCTGCTGTACATACAATAAACCATTGCTTTGAATCTACCACATGCTTTTCCTTGCCACCCCCCTTTTGTAAATAAACCCCCATGCACTTGCTATTTCAATCTGCTTGTGATGCCTTTTCCTTCATCGTTTTAGCATAGTCTGCACTGGTGATTAGCCGGGACGTTCTTCCCACCTGATTGGCTCCACACGTTAGCGTTAGTTAGGTACGTACTGGCAGTTTTGCTCAGCTGCATCTGATCGGTAAGAACATAGATACGATCAGTATGCACCAAAGGTGCAAAACCCGGATAGAAAGCCACGTCACCCGAGGTAAATGGTAATTACATGGAAGACCCTGGGAGATTTGATCAACTATTTGGCATTTTCGGTCCATCAGCAACCCGCCAAATCGCAGTTATCCATGCTCGGCGGCCTTCAGGTCTGGTGGTCCGGGAGGAACCCAGGATCCCCCTCGTAGTAGACCCCAAAAGCTGTAACCGTAACAATATACACTACATGACCAAAAGTATGTGGACACCCCTTCTAATAAGTTGTTTCAGCTGTTTCAGCCACACCTATTGCTGACAGGTATACTGTATATAATCAAGCACACAGCCATGCAATCTCCTTAGACAAACATTGGCAGTAGCATGGGCTGTACTGAAGAGCTCAGTGACTTTCAACGTGGCACCGTCATAGGATGCCACGTGCCACCTTTCCAATGGTAATTGTCAGTTCGTCAAATTTCTGCCCTGCTAGAGCTGCCCTGGTCAAATGTAAGTGCTGTTATTGTGAAGTGGAAACGTCTAGGAGCAACAACAGCAAAGCCGCGAAGTGGTCGGCCACACAAGCTCATAGAACTGAACCGCCGAGTGCTGAAGCATGTAAAAATAGTATGTCCTCAGTTGCAACACTCACTACCGAGTTCCAAACTGCCTCTGGAAGCAACGGCAGCACAGCAACTGTTCGTTGGGAGCCTCATTAAATGGGTTTCCATGGCCGAGCAGCTGCACACAAGCCTAAGATCACCATACGCAATGCCAAGCGTTGGCTGGAGTGGTGTAAAGCTCGCCGCCATTGGACTCTGGAACAGTGGAAACGCGTTCTCTGGAGTGATGAATCATGCTTCACAATCTGGCAGTCCAATGGACAAATCTGGGTTTGGCGGATGCCAGGAGAACGCAACCTGCCCGAATGCATAGTGCCAACTATAAAGTTTGGTGGAGGAGGAATAATGGTCTTGGGCTATTTTTCATGGTTCAGGCTAGGCCCCTTAGTTTCAGTGAAGGGAAATCTTAACGCTACAGCATACAATGACATTCTCGACGATTGTGTGCTTCCAACTTTGCGGCAACAGTTTTGGGAAGGCCCCTTCCTGCTTCAGCGTGACGATGCCCCCATGCACAAAGCAAGGTCCATAAAGAAATGGTTTGTCGAGATCGGTGTGGAAGAACTTGATTGGCCTGCACAGAGCCCTGACCTCAGCCCCATCGAACACCTTTGGGATGAATTGGAACGCCGACTGCGAGCCAGGCCTAATTACCCAACATCAGTGCCCGACCTCACTAATGCTCTTGTGGGTGAATGGAAGTAAATCCTCACAGCAATGTTCTAACATCGAGTGGAAAGCCTTCCCAGAAGAGTGGAGGCTGTTATAGCAGCAAAGGAGGGACTAACTCCATACTATTGCTCATGATTTTAGAATGAGATGTTCGAGTGTCCACATACTTTTGGTCATGTAGTGTATATTAGATAACACAAAAGGTTTTTGGCTCTTTCGAATAAAAGGTTTATTTTTATTCATAAACTCGAAAATCAAATACAGGAGTTGGAAATATCACTGGTTTGAGTGACAAACGAGTCGGCATTGGCTTCAACAACACAAGCCTTTGGAGTGTCAACATCGGTATATAACATTGTAGCGGATACCGCTGGGTTTTCACAATCGCCTTGCACCTATCAAGGACGCGGAGCGATCACCATGCCGGGCTCGTCCAGGACGCCCGGGTAGGCCCGCGCTCAACTTGCCAGGCCTCGGTCGGGACGCCCGGGCATGCCCGGGCATGCCAGGGCAGGCTCGCCCTCAACTTGCCAGGCCGCAGCCAGGACGCTGGGCCACGCCCCCTCTCGCCTTTCCTGGGCAAACGCTCCGGGATAATATGTATATATATTGCTGCCCGATAAACGGGCTTTTCAGAGTGCCTGAGTGTTTGGTTTGATTAAAGCAACTCGGATGAATTCCAGCTTTTTGTCGCGTCCATTCTTCCGATCGACGTGGGAGCCCCAGCTCCTTCATTGGTGACCTACCGACATGGACACGGCAGTCGCCCTTAAACTGCCTACCTTCTGGGAGGCTCACGCGGCGGTTTGGTTCGCACAGGCGGATTCCCTGTTCGCCCTGCGAGGCATCACGGCCGACGACACCCGCTTCCACCATGTGGTAGCAGCGCTCGGTTCGGCCACCGCGGCCCGCGCCCTGAGCCTCCTCGAGAGCCCGCCAGCCGCTGACAAATACGGCGTGATTAAGAAGCTTCTCCTCGACGCTTTCGCCCTCCCATCGGCGGAACGCGCACGGCGCCTGCTCGACCTGCCCGAGCTCGGCGACACGTGCCCTTCCGAGCGAATGGACTACATGCTTTCACTGCTCGGCGAGCACTCTCCGGCATTCCTGTTCCGGGAGCTGTTCCTCCGTCAGCTGCCTAACCCGGTATGCCTCGCCCTGGCAAGCACGACGATCACAGATCCCCGGGCCCTTGCCAGAGAAGCCGACAAGAACTCCGCCGCAGGTCAGCGCATCGCAGCGGCGACATGGGACCCACCGCCGTCCGACGCAACACCCATGGCGCCCGAGCACCCGGCACGGTCGACGACCGAACTGCCGACGCAATTGGCGGCCGCTACACCGAGCCGACCACCTCCAGCATGACGACCGGGGCCTCCACCTGACCAAGCATGGTGCTACTATCATGCCAGGTTCGGACAGAAGGCCCGGACATGCCGACCCCCGTGCACCTTCGGCAGGCCGGGAAACGGCCGGGCCGGCGTTCATTACCAGCCATGAGCGCCGGCCACACGGGCAACTTACTGTTCATCACGGATAAAGCGTCCGGACGGCGCTTCCTGTGCGACACCGGCGCCCAACTGAGCATCATACCCGCCTCTGACCAGGACAGGCAGTCCGCGGTTTGCGGCCCCTCCTTGGTTGCGGCCAACGGATCGACCATCCGCACCTTCGGCCCGCGCAACGTCACCCTCTGCTTCGGCGGCCAACGCTTTGCTTGGACGTTTGTAACCGCAAACGTGCCCATGGCTCTGCTAGGCGCCGACTTCCTCTGCGCACACGGACTGCTGGTGGACGTCCAACGGCGTCGTTTAATCAACGCCGAAACCTTCAGCTCCCTGGTATGCACATTGAGCAGCTCCGCGCCGACCGAGCTGGCATGCGCCGTCCCGGCGGCGAACGAGTTTGCTCGCCTGCTCACGGAGTTCCCGGCCCTCACGCGGCCGACGTTTTCGGCCGTCGCAGTACGGCATGGGATCGAGCACCACATACCAACCACGGGCCCGCCGGTCTACGCCAGGGCCCGCCGCCTCGACCCAGCCAAGCTCGCCGTGGCGAAGGCCGAATTCGACGCGTTGGAGCACCTCGGCATCGTGCGGCGCTCCGATAGCGCGTGGGCCTCGCCACTGCACATCGTGCCAAAGCCGGGGGATGGATGGCGCCCGTGTGGCGACTACCGCCGTCTCAATGACGCTACCACCCCCGACAGGTACCCGATCCCGCATATCCAAGACTTCTCCGCCCGTCTGGCGGGACGGGTCATTTTTTCGAAAATTGATCTCATACGGGGATATCACCAGGTACCCGTCAGGGCGGCCGACGTCCCTAAAACGGCAGTCATCACGCCGTTCGGCTTATTCGAATTCTTGCGGATGCCGTTTGGTCTCAAGAACGCGGCTCAGGCGTTCCAGCGCTTGATGGACGGCGTGCTGCGTGACCTGCCGTTCCTTTTCGTTTACCTGGACGACATCCTCGTCGCCAGCACGTCCCGGGCCGAGCACCTCCTCCACCTCCGAACACTGTTCAGGCGCCTCAGCGAGCACGGCCTCATCGTCAACCCGGCCAAATGCCACTTCGGCACGACGGCCGTTGATTTTTTGGGCCACCACATCACCAAGAACGGGGCCGTGCTGCTGCCAACCAAGGTCGAGGCCATCACCACGTTCCCGCGTCCCCGCACCATAAAGGCCCTGCAGGAGTTCCTAGGAATGGTGAATTTTTATCACCGCTTCGTGCCCCGCGCTGCTCAACTCATGCGGCCTCTCTACGAAGCCCTCCGGGGCAAGCCGGCCAAGCACATCGCCTGGTCCGCAGCAATGGATGCGGCCTTCCAAAGCTCAAAGCGGGCCCTCGCCGACGCAACACTGCTCGCTCACCCGGTGCTCAACGCTCCCATCGCCCTCACCACGGATGCCTCCGACTACGCGGTGGGCGCCATACATGAGCAATGGGTGAACGGGGTTTGGCAGCCACTTGCTTTTTTCAGCCGGCAGCTCCGGCCGAACGAGCTCAAATACAGCACGTTTGACCGGGAGCTCCTCGGTCTACACCTGGCCGTCCACCATTTCCGCCACCTCCTGGAGGGCCGACCTTTCACGGCGTTCGTCGACCACAAGCCGTTGGTTTACGCCATGGCCAAGGTCACGGAGCCGTGGTCGGCCCGCCAACAGCGCCACCTCTCCGCCGTGTCGGAGTTTACCACGGACATCCGGCACATCGCCGGCAAAAACAACGCCGTGGCCGACTGTCTTTCCTGGGCCAGCGCGAACGCGGTCCACCTGGGCGTGGACTTTGCGCTTATGGCGGCGGACCAAACCACCGACACCACGGTGCAAGCCCTCCGGGCGGCGGACACAGGCCTCCGCCTGGCCGACATCCCCTTCGCGGACACTGTCCTGCTCTGCGACGTCTCCCAAGGCCAGCCTCGCCCCATCGTGCCCGTCACCTGGCAACGCCGCATCTTCGCCTCCCTCCACGGCCTTTCCCACCCGGGCCGGAAAGCTTCCCAGAAGCTGGTGTCGGCGCGATTCATCTGGCACGGCCTTCGTCGGGACGTCCGCGATTGGACCAGCACCTGCACGGCCTGCCAACGGGCCAAGGTCCACCGACGCACCCAGGCCCCGCTGGCACCTTTCACCGTGCCCGAACGACGTTTCGACCACGTCAACGTGGATCTGGTGGGCCCCCTCCCCCCGTCACGGGGGATCACACACCTGCTCACCATGGTGGACAGGACCACCAGGTGACCGGAGGCCGTTCCCCTCGTCTCCACCACCACCGCCGACGTGGCGCAGGCTTTCATCGCCACCTGGGTCGCCCGCTTCGGCGCACCGGCGGACATCTCGTCAGACCGCGGACCACAGTTCACCTCCGAGCTGTGGGGCGCGGTCGCCCGCAACCTGGGGGTCAAGCTCCACTGTACTACGGCCTACCACCCCCAAGCAAACAGGTTGTGCGAGCGATTCCACCGCTCCATGAAGTCCGCGCTCATGGCCGGCCTTCAAGACGGCGGTTGGGCCAACCGGCTGCCGTGGGTCCTTTTGGGCCTCCGCACGGCCCCCAAGGAGGACCTCCAGGCATCCACCGCCGAGCTGGTCTATGGCCAGGCGCTACGCGTCCCGGGCGAATTTGTGCCCGACGCTACCAGTCCCTGGTCCGCAGCTCACCAGCGCTCGGACCTCCAGGAGGCCGCCCGACGGTTTGCCCCCATGCCAACATCCCACCACGGTGACCCCCAGTCCTACGTCCCCCCAGCACTTCGCACAGCGGAGTATGTTTTTGTGCGTCACGACGCACATCGGGGGCCACTCCGGCCGCCGTACGACGGGCCCTTCCGGGTGCTGCGACGGGACGACAAGTCGTTCGTCATCGACATCGGCGGCAGGTCGGACCGGATTGCGGTGGACCGCCTCAAGCCGGCGCACGTGGACGTCGACCACCCACCACGGGTGGCCCTTCCGCCGCGGCGAGGCCGCCCCCCGTCCACGGTGCCCCCCACTCGACCGCCCACCACCACACCGGACCCCCTCCCACGACCCGCCAGGGGTCGCTTCGGCCGGGTCATCAGGACCCCCCTCAAATTGACCCTGCCGGTGCAAGTCGATTCTGGGGGGACGTGTGTAGCGGCTACCGCTGGGTTTTCACAATCGCCTTGCACCTATCAAGGACGCGGAGCGATCACCATGCCGGGCTCGTCCAGGATGCCCGGGCAGGCCCGCGCTCAACTTGCCAGGCCTCGGTCGGGACGCCCGGGCATGCCCGGGCATGCCCGGGCAGGCTCGCCCTCAACTTGCCAGGCCGCAGCCAGGACGCTGGGCCACGCCCCCTCTCGCCTTTCCTGGGCAAACGCTCCGGGATAATATGTATATATATTGCTGCCCGATAAACGGGCTTTTCAGAGTGCCTGAGTGTTTGGTTTGATTAAAGCAACTCGGATGAATTCCAGCTTTTTGTCGCGTCCATTCTTCCGATCGACGTGGGAGCCCCAGCTCCTTCAACATAATGATTTTAGATGAAAAACGTCCCTTTATACTTATGCCAATGTCCTTTACTATTATGATGGCAGTATAGTTTAGGCCTCAGAGGTGTGCACACTCATCTGAGCTGATCAAACAGAGTTTGAATATCAGCCCAGCTAGGACTACCTCACTGGAGTTTTGCAGGCAGGGCGAGGCATCAATGTTTGTGCCGTCCCTCAGGTGGACGTTAAACGGGCGTCCTGCCTGCCAGAATTAGTTGGTGGACGTTAAAGATCCCATGGTGTCCATGAAGAGTTGGCAAACTATCACCGACACCATGAACAAATTCCAAATTCCTGTCTGGACTGCAAGAAGCAAGTATTCTTGTATTAATGGAGGTTCCCCCACTGCAGTTCCACTTCTTGCTAACCCAGGAGCAGCTTCTTCACTATAAACAAATCGCAATGTTCATGTGAATCGTCTTCCTCAAGTAAGAAGGGAAAAAACACACAAAGTACTTACTTTACTACTCATACTTACAACATTTGTGCGCAGGATGCTGGTTTCTAAGTCGGTCAGTACGTAGGAACAACAACGACAAAATAAACACATTTCAGGGAGCAGCATTTGTAGTCCCCACTGAGCAAACACGAAACGGGTTTAAAACTAGGCAGTAACGGTCTCGTAATTGCTGGTCAGGTTGCAGGATGGACAGCCGGGTATAGGACTTCGATACGGACAGGTGCCAGACACAAGGATCTAACGTCGACAGTGAAGAAGACTATTGGTGGTTACAGGGGTTTCAACAGACTGTACAAAGATGCTCAAATTATGTGGAAAACGAGGAGTTTTGGGCCTTTGATGGATGAAGGAAATTTTATTTTTGTACAGGAGGCCAATGTCCAGCTGTTTCAACCATGTCCAAGTCCTTTTCAATACAACCAAAACCACATCCTCAGCTTCCGCAGTAAGTGTTCCACAACCTCAGCCCCCACTCCCTCCCAATATCAGCAAATCGCATAAAAACCTTAGACCCCCCAAAAAAAATAATGGATGAGGTTGGAGGACCGATTTTCCAAACTAAAGGCACTACCAGCTCATCCAGCCACTCAGTGGGAAGTACTGCTCAGTAGGTATGGACCTGAACCGAGACGACCAGGTGGTTTCATTGGTGTGGACTTCATTTTCACACTCCACTCAATATGGGTGCTTCTCCTCCTTTTGTTTTATACAATTCTCAGCTTCTGCTTCTTCCATCCAGGAATAGTCTTTCAATCTTTGGTATCTGTGCGTTGTTGCCCCCTGCACAACCCCAAATGTTTCTCTGTACATCACTAACTGTCTCACTCCATTGCCATGATCAGCAGATGTGTGTTTTAGTGTTGGGATGGGTGGTGACTCAGGCCGGATTGAGAAAATCTCCTCTTCCTGACTCATACATTTTTCGCCATGATTATTAAGCAAGTCCTTCCCATGACAGTAAGTTGATGAAAACTCAACTTTTTATGAGAAACTGGTCGACTCAGAAAGGCAGTCATGTTAAGTAGCATTCCAACTCCCAGGGCCCCAAGGTAGAAGAGATTTGTGCATAATCATCCAGGTCCATCTCTGAGGTGCTCACATCACTTCTGTTGAGAGATGTAGGCAATGGCTCAAGAAGGTGGAACCGAGGCATTGAAACCTCAGCGTCGTCACCTGATTGATGACGGTGATTATTCAAAACGGTTTGCATGTTTGGAAATTCTAGCACAAGGTTGGCATGTTCAGGGGTATGGTTGTAAATTACTGGACCATCATGGTGCGCAGGTGCTAAATCTTTGAATGACTCCTCTCTCGTGCTATCTAGACTGCTACAGTGAACTGGGCCTAACAGGAACACCATGGCATCGCCAGAGACACCTTCTCCCATGAAAGATCGCTGAGAGGTTTGTTCCGTGGCAGACTCCTCATTGGACTTGCGCTCACAGCCTGTGGGTTCTGGTTGGATCGAAGCTGGGATGAAAGTTTCGGGAACAAAACTAGTGTCACTACAAGGTCGTTTGCAATCTGCGTTTCTCACAAGTGCTTCAGCAATGTATGGCTGCCCAACCAGGGGGGTTGATGGTGAAGTCTGTTTGTGTGAAGAAATTTGCAAGTCAAACGCAAAGGGTTTCCCACATGATGAGGCAATTGGGTCAGTTATGGACCCATGGTCTGAGGCCTGCTTGACTGCTTTTGACATCTCCTCAGCTGAGATGTAGGCCTCAGGCATTGGCATCTCCCATGCGTCTTCTCCATACTTTTCTGCAGGGATGTCCTGGGATTCAAACTCAGGATGTTCAGGCAAACCCGCACCAACAACCTGGCCGGTCGAACATACGGCCACGTAGGTCAAGCCGGACACCCCTTTGACACCAGGATGATCTTCACCATAGTAATCTTGGAGACTCAATTTCTCAGCAATGCACAGAGTGGAAGGAATCGACGTCAGGGATTGGACTATTTCCACAGGGATGAAAGGAGCTTCACAAAATGAAGTTGGAGTCTTGAATGCAACTGAAAATAACTAGGGGGTGGTGGTGAGAAAGAGCAACAAAGAACGAGAGACAGACAGTTATAAATAGTTTCCAAGCAAAATAGAGTATTAAACATCAAATACAAATAAATAAATAAAACCAATAATAACAAAAGTAAATAATTAGAGATGCACTGTGATGGCACCTCGTGAGGAAAAACAGTAATTGTACTGGAGTGTTGTTTAAAGTTCGATGTTTCACAGGCCGGGTGATTCACCAACGTGTGTGCCGTCCTTCGGATGGACGTTAAACTGGGAGTCCCGTCTGCCAGCATCGGTTGGTGGACGTTAAAGATCCGATGGTGTCCTTCACAAAGAGTAGGCAAGCATCACCGTCACCATTGCCAAATTCCAAATTCCTGTATTAACTAGGCAAATGTCAGGCCTGGCCAGAGCGGTTCATGAAAGACTTGGGCCAAGCTTCCCCTGGCGGACCCCAAAAGGTGGGATAATAGTGGCTGTTAAAGAGCAACTATGAACTACCATCCTGGTGTTTCCCAAGCATGGCGATTCATCAGTGTGTGCGACATCCCTCAGATGGCCATTAAAGCATTAGTTGGTGGATGCTTAAGATCCCACGTGTCCTTCATGAAGAGTAGGTGAGTTATCTCCAGCACCCTGAACAAATTGCAAATTCCTGCTACCTCCAGTCAAATGTCAGCCTGGCTCACTGCTTCATGAAAGACTTGGATAAGTCAAACGATACTCTTTGAAGTCACGACGTTCATCGATATGCCTCCACCCACATTGTTACATCATCATACATACTTCGACTAAGTTTGATTTAAATCCCTTCAGCTGTTCTCAAGTATCACATTTTTACCTGACATGACCTCTGCCCTTTAACCTTTCATGCCGAAATCTAAGCAGTTCATCTTTTCATCATAATATATACTTGTACCAAAAAAAAAAAAAAAACACCTTTAGAGGCCATTTTTCCCCGCAAAGCGGGGGTTGGCCTTTTTCGGGGACTGTGGTTGTTGTTGTTTTTTGGTCCCCTTTGTACTAGGTTATATACTTGTACCAAGTTTGGTCAAAATCCCATTACTGGTTAACAAGTTAGCTCAGTAACAGAATTTTTACCGAACATGACCTCTGTTATTAAAGTAGTAGTTGTGGTAGTAGTAGTAGTAGTAATAAAAATAATAAAAGCTAGAACTGCCACTTTACAACTGCTGGCAGTGATGACCGGTTTCCTCCACCTTCCCGCTTTCATACAACCACGCTTGGATACAACCTCACTTTCATTGGACATGCTTTGATACAACCCCGCTTTCACTTTTTTGTTTTTAACACACACACACACACACACACACACACACACACACACACACACACACACACACACACACACACACACACACACACACACACACACACACACACACACACGCACGTCCCCACACGCAGGCACGTCCCCACACGCAGGCACGTCCCCACACGCAGGCACGTCCCCACACGCAGGCACGTCCCCACACGCAGGCACGTCCCCACACGCAGGCACGTCCCCACACGCAGGCACGTCCCCACACGCAGGCACGTCCCCACACGCAGGCACGTCCCCACACGCAGGCACGTCCCCACACGCAGGCACGTCCCCACACGCAGGCACGTCCCCACACGCAGGCACGTCCCCACACGCAGGCACGTCCCCACACGCATGCACGTCCCCACACGCAAGCACGTCCCCACACGCAGGCACGTCCCCACACGCAGGCACGTCCCCACACGCAGGCACGTCCCCACACGCAGGCACGTCCCCACACGCAGGCACGTCCCCACACGCAGGCACGTCCCCACACGCAGGCACGTCCCCACACGCAGGCACGTCCCCACACGCAGGCACGTCCCCACATGCAGGCACGTCCCCACACACACGCACATCCACACACGCACAGCTTTCACATTATTTTTTTCTCCATCAATTTATCCCTAGATGATGCTCAAGGAATTTCATCCTGATCGGATGAAGTTTTGTACTTGTCGAATTATGACGTCATAATGGAGGCAGCTATGACATCGTCATTCACATGGTTCTCCATGGATAGTTCTTTACAATGAGCCACGTCTCAATCTTTTCTACGCAGCGCTTTTGGAGATATAGAGGTGCACGTGTTTTCGGTTTTTCCAAGATGGCACCAGTACCATGTGACCTACGACGTCATTGTTACCATTAAAAAATTCTGCAGGCCGAGGCACTCCTTTGGTGAAATTTTCCTCTCCATCGGTCAAACCATTGCAGAGAAAATGATTTTTAAAGAAAATAAACCTGAAAATGGCAGTAGCACAATCAGTCACGTGGCCTGATAAGAAAACGTGTTGCGTTTTTTCTTCTTTCAACAATAACGACTTCTAGCTTCGAGAACATACAACCAATCATGCTGAAATTTTAGACACTTATTCCGAGAGCTACATTGCATTAAAATTTCAAGTCGATCATTGCAGCGGTTCAGAGATAGAAGCTTTTTATGATTTCCCTTCAATTATTTATTGCGGCCAAACCATGTGACTTATCAAAACTTTTCAAGTATCGTTTTAACTTCCCACCATGGGGAACATTTCTGTAAAGTTTCCACTCGATATCTTCACAACTTATGGAGGAGATAGGATTTTCAGTTTGTGCTTAAAAATACCATAACTCCGAAACCATGTGACGCATGACGTGAAGTTTTTGTTCATCATGGCTATGCGATTATGCATGCAAAGTTTGGGCTCGATCTGTTCAGCCGTTGGAGAAAAAGGGGTTATAGTCCCCTCCAGCTTTGTCAAGGCCTCCCTTCCTGCTCTCTCTCCACTTATCATTGCAACAATAAACTCCTCCCTGTCTACAGGCATCGTCCCACCGTCCCTCAAAATTGCTGCTGTTACCCCAATTCTGAAAAAACCTGGACTCAACCCTGACACCCTAAATAACTTCAGACCCATCTCCAACCTACCCTTTCTGTCAAAAGTTTTGGAACGCGCTGTAGCCACTCAACTCACACATCACCTCTCTGCCAATAACCTGTATGAAACATTCCAATCCAGATTCCGCTCCAACCACAGTACTGAAACTGCTCTCCTCAAAATCACCAATGACCTTCTCCTCTCCTCTGACGCTGGCAACCTCAACATTCTCATCCTCATCCTCCTCGACCTCAGCGCCGCCTTTGACACCATCGATCACAACATCCTCCTCACCCGACTTGAAACCACCTTTAACATTACCGGCACTGCCCTCTCTTGGATTAAATCATACCTCTCTGACAGACGCCAGTTCATCTCCATCAATAACTGCAAATCCCCCACTGCTCCCCTCCCCCAAGGTGTCCCCCAAGGTTCAGTTCTTGGCCCCCTCCTCTTCATCCTTTACCTGTCCCCCCTCGGTCACTTAATCCGCCGTCATGGTCTCCAATTCCACTGCTTCGCCGATGACATCCAGCTTTTCATCTCCACCAAGTCCATCTCCACCACCACCCACTCTATCCTGACAAACTGCATCACTGAAATAAAATCCTGGCTTCAAATCAACTTCCTCAAGCTTAACTGTGATAAATCTGAAATAATCATCATTGGCCCAAAAACGCTCATAAAATCCACCCATAACTTTGCCCTCAACATCGACGGTATCCCAGTATCCACCTCCCCTCACATCCGGAATCTTGGCATCAGCTTTGACCAAACCCTCTCCTTCGACAAATACACTAAACAGATCACAAAGACAGCCTTCTTTCACCTGAAAAACATCGCCCGTCTCCGTCCATCCCTCTCCTCCGTGGCTGCAGAAACCCTCATCCACGCCTTCATCACTTCCCGTTTGGACTACTGCAATAGCCTCCTTTATGGTTCACCCTCAACAATCACCAATAAACTCCAATACATTCAGAACTCCGCTGCTCGTCTACTCACCCATTCCCGGACCCGTGACCACATCACCCCCGTCCTTTACAAGCTTCACTGGCTCCCCATCTCCCAGAGAATCCAGTACAAAATCCTCCTCTTGACCTACAAAGCCCTCCATAACCTGGCCCCATCCTACCTGGCTGACCTCCTCTCCAGACACACTCCCACCCGCAACCTCCGCTCTGCTGGTACCAACCTCCTGACCCCCCCCCCCCCCCCCCTATCCAGACCAAATTCAGATCCTGGGGAGACAGGGCCTTCTCCATCGCTGCTCCCACCCTCTGGAACTCACTACCTCACACCATCAGAGACTCCTCCTCACTCACCACATTCAAAACATCACTCAAGACCCACCTGTTCAACACTGCATTCAACATTTAACCCGCAGCATCTAACCCCTGACTATCTCCTCTCCTTCTCCCTCCTTTGTGCTTTGAATATTTCCCTATTGATTCTTCTTTTTTGCAATTGTTTTTATGTTTTGCTATGCATTATGTTTTGCACTCTGTCAAAGCGTCTTTGGGCTTCCTGAAAAGCGCTATATAAAATAAATGCATTATTATTGTTATTATTATTACTAGGGCATGCCCGTACTATATATATATCTAAAATTATATCCCCCCCCTCTATTTACATGAAATGGTTTGGTCCATTCGCAAAGCCAAAGCGAACGGCTTGCGAGTACGGTGACAATCCCGCCCCTCTATTTACATGAAATGGTTTGGTCCAAAGCGAACGGCTTGCGAGTACGGTGACAATCCCCCCCCCCCTCTATTTACATGAAATGGTTTGGTCCAAAGCGAACGGCTTGCGAGTACAGTGACAATGCCCCCCCCCCCCCCCCCTCTATTTACATGAAATGGTTTGGTCCAAAGCGAACGGCTTGCGGAGTTTGGTAAAGAAATCGCCATAGCTCGGTAACTACTTGTCCGATTAATATGAAACCTTGAAAAGGCACATCCTCGGGTCCCCAGCAATATACCTGGCAAGTTTCAAGTATATCGGACCCGTGGTTGTCGAGAAACAGCGGTCACAGACAAACACACAAACACACAAACACACAAACACACAGACACACAGACACACAGAGATTACTGGAATTATAGATAGATTATTATTATTATTATTATTATTATTATAGTGTTTTCACAAAAAAACAATTTGGCGGCCGAACCATGTGACATATGACGTCGAAATTTTTTTCATTCTGAGTTTTCTTTAAACGAAGGTTATGTAAAAATATATATATTCGTGGGAGCAAGGGATCTATTTGTCGAATTCTAACCCCGTAACGTTTGTACGTTTAATATCCTAAATAAACATGTTTTTTGGTCCCATTGCAGAGTTCTTTAGAATGAGCTATGGCTCAATTTTTTCCATTGAGCTGTTTTGCAGATACAGAGGGGCAAAGTTGAAGGTGTTTTCCAAGATGGCGCCCATACCACGTAACCTATGACGTCACATTAGCAGTAAAAAAAATTATACGTGCCTAGCTGATCACTTGATGAAAATTTGTCAATCGGACCAACGGTTGCTGAGAACATTAATGTTAAAGTTTTCTGAGGTCAAAAATAGGGCGGAAGAATAATAACAAAAACTCGACCAGAAACAAAAGGCATTCCTCGACAATGCAATTGTAGAGGAAACCTAATACTAGATCCATATAAAGAAAAATAAAACCACCACCATCTGGTATAGCTGCCTATCGGGCAAATTCTCAGGTCACAGGTTTCAATTGACTGGTCCTCGAGCCCCGGATGAAGAGCACTCAGTGAGGTAAATGTTAGACCCGAGCCTTGCTTGATGGGCAGCCATACCCCTTGGTGGTACTTTCATTTTATATTTAGTAGCAGTTATTTCATTACTAACTTTGCCAGTTGGCAGTACACGCTCCAGCCAGTGCTTCGGGTCAGGAATGGTCGGCCATATCTTGTGCCTGATTCTGCGCAACAAAATCACAATTATGAGTATAATAAATGATACAGTCACACACAACTGATCTAACTGATTTATACAAATCGCCAACTAATTTGCATTTTACTCATTTGGGTATTTTCAGCAAATAATCCTAGGTCATAGTTCATCATCTTGTATGTCCTCATTTCTCATTTCCCCCATCCCATCCCCACCACCCTCCAATGGAAGAGAAGACGAAGAAATCCTTTCATATCTTAAGATGCATATGGCTGCCGAGGCAGTTTTTCCTTGGCTAGCCCCCTCAATAACCTCCAATGAACATACGAGGGGCATTCCAAATGCTATATGGATGCTCACAATACACCAAGACACACAAATATACTGAAACGCAAAAGAAACTTACCACCTTTGAAACCTTTAAATATCAACAATAACACTGCGTGTAGTAAATGTGTGAACTTATTTGTGGACAATAGTGTCCTCGCTGTCAGACAAAACGGTCACGGATGGTCACTTGAACCTTCAATGGTCACTTCATAGCACAGCTGTTGAACAGCCGTTTTGACTGTCAGTGATTAGCCAAGGGGTACGGGATGATTTTAATGAGCTGCACGTGATGTCTTGATATTGGCTTTAAAAAGGCCAGTGCAAAATGGGCATTTTGACCGAAAAATTTGACCATTTTGACCAACTTCAAAAAGACCGAAAACACAAAAGAAACTTACCACCTTTGAAACCTTTAAATATCAACAATAACACTGCGTATAGTAAATGTGTGAACTTATTTGTGGACAATAGTGTCCTCACTGTCAGACAAAACGGTCACGGATAGTCACTTGAACCTTCAATGGTCACTTCATAGCACAGCTGTTGAACAGCCGTTTTGACTGTCAGTGATTAGCCAAGGGGTACGGGATGATTTTAATGAGCTGCATGTGATGTCTTGATATTGGCTTTAAAAAGGCCAGTGCAAAATGGGCATTTTGACCGAAAAATTTGACCATTTTGACCATTTTGACCAACTTCAAAAAGACCGAAAACGCAAAAGAAATTTACCACTTGTTTGAAATGTAATAAAATTGTAACAGTTCAAAATAAAACAAACCAACAATTGCTAATTGAAACATTGGCATTTTATTGATGACATGTCAAGTTTTTGACCAAGATACACCATCTCATCAGTTTGCTCTACAGTACAGAACAGCACAGGGTGCAATGTCAGTCCCCTTTCAATAGCGTGTATGGCCACCATTGTTTTGGATACAGGCAGTGCATCGTCGGCGTATACTGCCTACCAGTCTTTGGATGGATTGCTGCTGGATTCTGTCCCACTCAGTCCTCAATGTCTGAAGCATCTCTGCCCGTGTCCTGGCCCTGCCAACTACGCGTCTCCCAAGCTCATCCCACAGGTGCTCTATGGGATTCAGGTCAGGGGAGAGCGCAGGCCACTGCATGGTGTTGATGTTCTCGCCTTGGAGAAATGCAGTGGTAAAGCGAGCAGCATGGGGACGAGCGTTGTCATGCTGAAAGGTTCTCAGTTCTGGGTGGTCTAGCAGGAATGGCAGCAGATGAGGTCGCAGGATGTTATCCACATACCGCTGGGCGTTAAGATTCCCATCCACACAACCACCAGTGGCGTCCTGTACCGGCCTGATATGGCTGCCCACACCATCACACTTGGGCCACCCCACCTGTTGGCTTGACGCACGCAACAATCGGCATATCGCTCACCAGTTCTTCTCCAGACACACTCACGCCCATCAGGACTGTCCACACAGAACCTTGACTCATCGCTGAAAGCGACCTCGTTCCACTGCGCCAAGGTCCACCGCTGATGCTGCTGGCACCATCTCTGACGGTTGCGGCGATGGGCAACCGACATCACGGGGCCTCTGTATGGTCTTCTGGCAGTCAGACCATAGTCATGCAGTCGTCTTCGTGCAGTATCATTGGAGATCCGTGGTTTGCACGCCCCGGAGTTTCTGCCGCAGTGCGGGATGCTGGACGGAATCGATCCCGCAGGTGACTTCGGACCATCTGCCTGTCCTGCCTTGCAGTGGTGACTCTTGGCCTCCCTGATCGAGGTCTGTCATCTGCAGAGTTGTGGAGGGTGTCTGTCCACCAGGGCTGATATCGTCTGGTGTGAACAGCCAAGGCGACGTGCCACCTCACGGTAGCTCAGTCCACCTTGCAGCATGCCCAGGGCACGCTGCCGTTGATCCCTTGACAATCGTGGGCATGTTGATTGAAATGCCCATTTTGCACTGGCCTTTTTAAAGCCAATATCAAGACATCACGTGCAGCTCATTAAAATCATCCCGTACCCCTTGGCTAATCACCGACAGTCAAAACGGCTGTTCAACAGCTGTGCTATGAAGTGACCATTGAAGGTTCAAGTGACCATCCGTGACCATTTGTCTGACAGTGAGGACACTATTGTCCACAAATAAGTTCACACATTTACTATACGCAGTGTTATTGTTGATATTTAAAGGTTTCAAAGGTGGTAAGTTTCTTTTGTGTTTCGGTCTTTTTGAAGTTGGTCAAAATGGTCAAATTTTTCGGTCAAAATGCCCATTTTGCACTGGCCTTTTTAAAGCCAATATCAAGACATCACGTGCAGCTCATTAAAATCATCCCGTACCTCTTGGCTAATCACTACTGGACAGTCAAAACGGCTGTTCAACAGCTGTGCTATGAAGTGACCATTGAAGGTTCAAGTGACCATCCGTGACCGCTTTGTCTGACAGTGAGGACACTATTGTCCACAAATAAGTTCACACATTTACTACACGCAGTGTTATTGTTGATATTTAAAGGTTTCAAAGGTGGTAAGTTTCTTTTGCGTTTCAGTATATATATATATATATATATATATATATATATATATATATATATATATATATATATATATATATATATATATATATATATATATATATTGATGTCCCACCACTCACCTCTCTCTTTGGAAATACACTGCAATGGATGCAATGAGGGAACACACTACACTCAAGGGTAAGATGCAGTACAGAAAAAGCCAGCCTGTGTCATAGTTGCTGGGATCTGGGGCAAAAAACACACCGACGTGGAAATTAAACCGTCATTTCTAAATCACACACAGTAATTACCTCCACCAGGTAAGGTGGATGGAGGTTATGTTTTCACCCCTGTCTGTCTGTCAACA
>NC_136274.1:25664703-25780203 GCF_964187855.1 Myxine glutinosa
GCCGAGTCTGATCCACCTTCTCCATTCAGCATGTCTCCTAGGTAACAAAATGTTTTCACCTGAAGGGAGAGTTCATAGAACACCTTAAAAGTCTTGAGAACAAGCATTACGCCTAGGTCCCCCGTCATTGAAATGATGTGAGTTGACAAAATGGAAGACGCAAGGTGGCCATCTTGGATTTTGACGTGGCGACCCAATTTTCAATAGCTTTCTCCCTTATGCGTAGTGTTACGGATTTGTCACTTCCGTCGTTGTGGTTTTAATCTACTGTAAGCACTTTTGGTTCCATGTACTATTATTGTTATCGTTTAAGTGAAATGGAGATAACTGTTTTCAAAAGGTGAAAGAATTAGTGTTTTCAAAGAAACCGGAAACCGGATCGGGAGAAAACCGGAAGAAGAGAAGGAGGAAGAAGAAGCGGAGCAAGTGAGGTCGAGAAGAAGCCGAGCTGCTTTGAGGTCTTGAGCAAACGCTGGCGAACGGGGGTCACGAGCGAACTTTGGGTTTCCTGGGAAAGGGATTCCTGTGACAGAGTGGTTATCGCTGTGACAGATAAACCTGCATGACGACTTGATTCCGAAGAGAATCGTTGGAGTGCAGGTACGCCTTCAGTACGGGCCCGTCGGCCATTTTACCTCGCTCCCGATTTCGCATCGCTCCAGGCTTTTCACCTCGCTTCAGCCATTTCACTGCACCCAGTCGTTAACCCGGTTTGCGTGTGTAACGTGGATTTTGAGTGGGAATTTGCGGTTCGCCGTTTGGGAGCCGTTGAACATTCATACCCGAAGGTGTAATTTCCCAGTCGCCTCTTGAGGACACCTTTGCCCATCTTTGGCAGCGTGACTGTCAGCCGAACTGGATTCTGGTCTCGATACGACATCATTCTTACGATCACCGGAGCGTGGATCGACTTTGGCTTGATGCCGGGACAGAGACTTTGGGAATGTTCTTTTCGCTCACTTGGAGCACAGCGAGTTATATTGTACGAAACTGATGGTACCATCATAGGAATGATATATTTGTTGTACAATTGATTAATATTGTTCTTGTGCTGTTATTCTTGTGTGACCTTAATACAATACTTGTTTGTTGGTAACAATTGATGTGGTTTCACCATTGGTCTTTGACACACAGAATAACACATCTTTCTGCCGTGACTCCTTTCAGGGCTCGGAGGTACACCGTGACCAGGGTTTGGGGAGGAGCACGTAACAGTAGATACACCCACACACCAGATTAGAAGTTAGTAGTTCGTTTATTTTTCAAGATATTTCGCTCACAAGGTTCAGACATATATATGGTGGCGGCAATTTGGATTTTGACGTGGCGACCCAATTTTCAATAGCGTTCTTCCTTATGCCTGGATACACCCACACACCAGATTAGAAGTTGGTACTTCGCTTATTTTTCAAGACATTCCGCTCACAAGGTTCAGACATACATGGCATCAGACATACATGGTGGCGGCCATCTTGGATTTTGACGTGGGTTGCACCCACACACCAAATTAGAATTCGGTCCTTCACCCATGCATGCACACACCCTCGGACGCACGCACGGAGGGGAAAACCATAGTCCCCCTTTCACTCCGCGGTGCGACGGGGGACAAAAAGGACATGGGAAGGGTCTTTTAAACTCTACGTTTGTGCTTCTGAGCACGTTCTATAGCAGCTTTATCTCGTGAATTTTGAATAACAGGTGTGACGGTAACCATCCGAAGCCGAGGGGGCAAAAGGGAACTACAGAGCTGAACCTTTTGCACGCGTGACAAATTTGACTTGTGTCCTTCATTAGTCCATAAAAACAGTACGTTTCCTGTTTGGAACAATTTTCAATTTTGTTTCACTGCCGGACAGGTACACAGAGTAAAAGGAATTACCTTATTCCTCTCTGCGCATGCACGATCGGGACGAGATTCCTTACAATTTGCCAAATTCAGAGCCAAAGTACTGTTAAACTGCAGGTTTGTGTTCTGATTCATGTTCCCATTTGTGGTCTCGTGTTCAAAATATAACATTCAATTAAAATCAAGTAGTTCCTCCCAATCATTGATTGACAGAACAAACCAATTTCTTAAACAATTGCCCAATAGAGCTTTGGTCTACACACGCAGGGTAAGACAGTTGTCCATCGAAATAAATCCAAATCAGTTCCTACTTTTATCACTTCTATGGATTATCCTTTGGCTGTATCCATCAATCTTTTTCCTTTTATCCTTTTGTCAAAATTTTGGATCATTAAGTTGTACTATTCTCCCTAAATAAATAAATAAATAAATAAACTTGACAATCCGAGATGATGTTTTATTTATTTATTTTACATCCCTGTGTGCAAACTGTATGCACCATATATCAGCAATTCAAATCTCAGGGAATGTTAGATTTAGTATTTTTTGGACATGCCTTTTTGAAATCTTAAATAAGACATTTATAATTCCTTATGTTAGAAGATTAAACAGCACTCGGGTTGGAGGTGTAAATGTGGAACAGAAATATGGCATATTTTGGGGAAATAATAACCTCCCACAATCAGATGAGAGAAAGAGGGGAAAGGAGGAAGAGGGGGATGTATGAACCCACCATTTGCTGTGTAAACACAGACACCACGTAAACACAATCGGATCAATAAAAAAACATTTCTACTTTGACAATATCAATATATGTATCAATAAATGGTGTGGAATAAAACGAAGGAAAAGCAGAACATGAAAGGACATACAGGAAGTGCAGTGGTTGTGTTATGGAGGAAGTTTCATGCAAATCAGAACAAAAGACGAATAATTACAAGGCAATCACAATACCTGTCATTTAAAGGCTCAAACCGGAGCGTCTGTCCCATTCCATTGGGTAACGAGCATTGAAGATGGCGTTTTTCTGGGCCGTAGAGAGCAATGCAGCGCACACCTGTTGACCCTATCACAAGCACGAACAGAGTCATTACCGCTTTGTGGTTTTACAAGGTAGCTCATCTCCGCCATTACTATTACCCTCACACGACAATTGTTCCGTCCTTCTAACACTTCACTCCTTGAACACAACATCTGTTATACATTTTCATGACAATTTTTAAGTTCCAGGAGCTTATGCGATGGCGCGTCGTATGTCCGTCCGTCTGTCCGTCTGTCCGTCTGTCCGTCCGTCCGTCTGTCTGTCTGTAAACACTTGCAACTTTCTTCTCCGAAATTGCTGAAGGGATTGTGACCAAACTTGGCACAAATGATATTTGTTGTGTTGTGACTAAAGTTTGTTTCCAGCATAAAAAAATAAACTCGGAGTTTAAGGTGTCTACAGGGGGTCAAAGTTGGTTTCGCTCGAAACTAGCCCAGTACCACGAGGTAGGCCTACGAAGAGGGAGGAGCGCGAGGGTCAAGGTGTGGCCGCGTCAAGCAGCGCGTCAAAGGCGGTGACGGTAAGCCACCAGCCAACCAGGGCTCGGAAGGCATGGCATGATAGGGCGTGGCAAGACGCGTCTAGTAAGTTCCAGAGGGTTCGCTGGGCAAGGCTATATAAGCCAGCACACAAAGCCCTTAAAAAGGACTCGTGCGACAGGACTTGCAAGGAGGGCTTACGAAGGACTTGTTGGAGAGAACTGATTCAGAGCACTCGTGTGAGGAGTATTCGGAGGACTCAGAGGACCGGCGTGCACACGACAGTGTCGAGAGCCCTTGATTGAGAAGCGCATATTGAACTATTCGCTTATTACGTACGCGGCCGCAGCCGCCAGTGTAATCGCCAAAGCCAGCCCTACCGTTCGCCCTGTAATAACCCCGTGCGCGAAAACGACACGCGGAGAGCTCCTGCCGTCTGTTTCATCTGCTTCGCGGTGCGAGTTGGGGACCGGAGAGCGAGCTGCCTGGACGCCATCCCTGGACCATCGACCTGTTCGTCTGCAAGCCCCGTGTGAGTGTGTCCGAGTGTGAACGGGCCCGTTTGTCTTGGGATAAGTATAAGACTGTTTAAGGCTGCACTGTGTTTTCTTCTTCTGATTATTGTACAAAGTGTAAATAAATTCTGTTCTTCCTTTCTTCCAAATTCGACCGTTTCTGTGATTTCCTCCATTGGGTAAGCGTGGCACGATTAAGAACCGCTTGGATCGGGTTTAGTCATTGCTAACGGCTCGGGTCACGGGTTCGCTACTGCTCGGCGTATCCACCAACACCCGTGATTCGGGCAGGGCTTATTTTCTCGTTTCTGGGTGGCGCGAGTACTTCGGTATTAGTGATTAATCCTACGACCCTACTTCGCGCTGTCCAGGAAGGACGTCATAGGCTCCGGGTCCCATCGGTCAGTCAAAGACCAGGGGACTAATCCCCCCTTGGTAAGGGGAGAAGGCCGGCGCTGAGATCCGCAACAATTGGTAGTCAGGAGTGGGGATTTGGAACCTGGGACAAAAAAAAATTTTCGACCAAATTTTGGACACCAATTGTGCATATTGGCCGCAACAATTGGTGTCGGGGAGTGGGATTGGACCCGAGGTGCACCTAACGCACTCAAAATTGCGAGCGGCCGAAATTTAGTATAACATCTAAATTAAATTCGTGCCATGGATAACCAAGACGGTCGGATGCCGGTGGGGGTAAATTAGGAGGATGAGGAGTTAGAATCAACCCAGGACCCCCAGGAAGAATTGGGAGAAATGGAGGATGCAATTGATGAGGGTACAGCAGTAGAGGTAGTAGGGGAAGGACATGGCGGCGCCTCGCACATGGTGGCGAGGGCGGAGCCCGCGGTGCCAACGGTTTTGGACCTGTACGCACTCATGACGCAAATGAAAGAAATGATGGGCACCCAACAGAATGAAGTAAATAAAATAAATGGCAAATTGGATACCCAAAGTGATAAATCTACCCGGGCAATAAATAAATTGGACGCCCAAGGCGATAAATCCACCTGGGAAATAAAAGGGTTTGAAAACGAAATAGGTGGCCAAATAAAAAAGATGGGGAAGGACATAAGGCGCAGGTCGAGCGGGAAGGTCGCAAAGGTACGTGACGGGGTAGCGCGATGTGCGAGGCGCGTGGAAAGCGAGTCTGAGCAAGGCGCAGTTAAAATGACCGGGGTAGAAATCGCGACTGGGTATGGAAAAGCCGACGGCCGCCGAATTGGAAAATTTTATTTTATGTGCGCCAGCGGTCGTCGAGCTTAATAAAGAAAAAGATATTATAGTGGAAATTGGGGTTGAAGAGACGGCAGAGTTAGTACATGAATCGGAGATTGAGATGAAATGTACTCAAAGTCTGGATTCACATTGTGATGCCGTGATGCCTAACCAAAATGAAAGTTTGCAGGTGCGGTTGGAGGAGAAGAGAATCCCGAAGGTAAGTAGGAGCGTGTATGGCGCGAAAAGGTTTGGCGCGAAAGTGTGTGGCGGGAAAAGATTTTTCACGCGCTTGGGATCGAGACGCAACCCGGGCGCTCGTGGAAGGTCCGTGGTGCGCTGTGTGAAGGTGAATGGCGCGGGTGTGCGAACGGCGCCGGAGCACGAGTGTAAGATGGAGTGGATGTGGGAAGAGTGTGGTGAAGAAGAGTGTGGAACGGTGTGTGACAGTGTGCGATGGCCGAGGAGAGTGTGCGGGAGTGCACACCAGAGTGCGTGATTGGGTGTGCAGCAAAAGAGTGCACACCCGTGGTTGTTACGGAGTACGTAACGGGAGAGTGTACACGAGGGTGTGTGATAGCCAAGTGTGTAACGGAGTGTGCGAGTGGTATGAGTGCGCCAGGGTGTGCACGAGGATGTGTAATAATGGTGCGTGAGTGGCATGAGTGTGCCTGAGTGGTGTGCACCTGAGTGTGTAAGGGAAGAGAATGCACGGAGAGAAAGTGCGGTAATAGAGTGCAGGGGGTGTATGGGAGGCGCTGGAGTGCCTCGGTGTGAGAATGCGACTCGGGCATTGACGCAGACCGGGGCAGCGTTTAGGCCGACGTATAGCCGACGCGAGCGTCATAGGCTCCGGGTCCCGTGGGTCAGTCAAAGACAAGGGGACTAATCCCCCCCTTGGTAACGGGAGAAGGCCGGCGCTGAGATCCACAACAATATGTTTAAGGGTATGGGGGGGAAAAAAGCTGAAAACCCACAGGTGGGACGAACAGAGAGACGGAGAGCAAACCTATAGTCCCCTCTAGGTAGGGGAATAATAATAATAATCGAAATACTAAATTGTGATCTGCAGAATTTGAATAGGGCACATACCACAATAACCTCAAATGAAACTGCTTCAAAAAGTAAATAAATTCTTCAATAAAAACTAGAGCTTCCAGGGAAGCAGAAATCAACTGACTGGACAACTTTGATGGCAACCTACCTTGTGTGGTAAGAGTCTCACACACCAAGTTTGATCAAAATCCATAAATATTTGTGTATGTTAAAGTCTTAACGTCGTTTCGGAGCTGAAAACAATATGGCGGCCTATGGCGGCTATTTTGTGACGGATCGGGTTGGAATGCAATAGCAACCTACCTTGTGTGGTAAGGGTTAAACATTCTAAGTTTGATCAGAATCGGTTAATATTTGTGGACGCTAGAGTGTTAACGTCGTTTTCATGACCGAAAACAAAATGGTCGCCTAAGTCCGCCATTTTTCAACGGATCGGGCCGAAATGTAATAGCAACCTGGTCCTTGGGGTAAGGATGCTGCATGTCAAGTTTGAGCAGAATCGGTTGATATTTGTGGACGCTGGAGTGTTAACGTCGAAAAGTTAACAGTGTAGCGGTTACCGCTGGGTGTACACAATCACCTTGCACCTACCAGGACGCGACCAGGGCGCAATCGCCATGCCAGGCTCGTCCAGACGGGCCCAGACGCGCCTCTCCCGGGCATGCCCGGACTCGCTGTTCCCGGGCTCGCCCGAACCTCCCGGGCACGCCCGGTCTCATCTTTCCCGGGCATGCCTGCTCTCGCCTTTCCAGGGCTCGCCCAGAACGTCCGGGCATGCCCGCTCTCGCCTTTCCAGGGCTTGCCCAGAACGCCCGGGCACGCCCAGCCTCGCCTTTCCAAGGCTCGCCCAGGATGCCCGGGCAGATCCAGACTCGCCTTTCCAGGACTCGCCCTTGACACCCGGGCATGCCCGGTCTCGCTGTTCCCGGGCAAACGCTCCGGCATAAATGTGTATATATATTGCTGCCCGATAAACGGGCTTTTCAGAGTACCCGAGTTTGATACGTGCAATAAAGCAACTCGGACGAATTTCCGTCTTTGGTCGCGTCAATCCTTTCGACTCGCGTTGGAGCACAGCTCCTTCAACCGACGACAGACGACAGACGACAGACGCCGGAGGGTTCAGTATGTGATGAACTCAACTGGACGTTAGTCCAGTTGAGTTAACAAGAAAAACCACCTCACACACATATTCACCAGATTCTGCAGCATGTAAAGTGAGAAACATCCAAAAGCCCCACAACATGCAGTACGAACACCATGCTCCGAGCCTCTCCTCCTTCGACTCCATCTTCACCACCACCAGCCCCGTGTCTACCTGCCCAATCTGTGAGGGAGAGAACATTCCACCAAACAGAAAATTGTACTTATTAGGAAAACTATTCAGGCCTTTCCCTTCTATAAACACAGATGGTTAATCTGCTAAATATTGTTAAGGCAGAATGAGTGGATAATCACAAGGGAAACATTCCCACCAACTTATTGCTCCTTCATTCAGCACCAGGTGTACTTCACCATCAATCGGGATGCACTTACACATCCTACCGATGTTCTCACCTTTTCTTTAACTGCCCCAAATATTCCCGCATTATTGTGGGGTTGGACGAAGGACGTTTTTGGCCCAAGATTTACTGATATTCTCACTGCCGGGAATAATCACAGGTACCTTGCCTTTTGTGCGCCACATTGCGCTGATTTGCATACGAGTTTTAATGACAACACCTGGCGCATGCTTTCCATTGAAAAAAATAAAATAAAAATACATGAGCTAATAGTTATTGAGAATTTAAAACAACCACCATGACTGATTCACGTCGGGGTAGGGCGTCTCCAATTTCCAGGTTGATAGTGACGAGTTAGTGGGTTCCAATCGAGTCTGAGTCTTTCATTGTAGTTTTATGGCTTCACCTCATATTTATAAAACACAATGACCTTTTTTTGCATACAAAGTCAAGGCTCGTGCAAGAGGTAGAACACAGAACGGATCAGGACACAACAGAACACAAGGAAACTTCAGCAGGAATAGGGTGGGATGACCCACAGCAGGGCCAAGGGACAAAATAGACAGATGGACAAATGAGGGATGCAGGTAAGAATGAGGGGTGGGGGAGAATATGCAGGAAGTGGACAAAGAAACAAGGTCTTTGGAAGAAAAAATAATCCTGCAAATTCGGTGGTGAGAGTGTTATGGGGTTAGAAAAAAAAATCATGGTTTTGGATTGGGGGGAGGAGGGGGTGATCTGAGATGGTGGTGAACTGCTCACTTGAAAAGCTGCACCATGACAGTTGGTGTGTGTGGGCCATTCCTATTAGAGACCCAACATCAGTTTAGACTTTAGATATTCACTTCAAACACAATCAAACGTCATATTCACACATTAAGTGCCTCATATTTGTGAGATATTTACTGCGAGTCCAAACCGAGCTGAGCTAGCGAGTCCAAACCGAGACGAGCTTAGCCGAGCTTGCGAGCCCAAACCGAGACTAGCTTAGCCGAGCTAGCGAGTCCAAACCGAGATTAGCTTAGCCGAGCTAGCGAGTCCAAACCGAGACTAGCTGAGTTGAGCTAGCGAGCCCAAACCGAGACTAGCTTAGCTGAGCTAGCGAGCCCAAACTGAGACTAGCTTAGCCGAGCTAGCGAGTCCAAACCGAGACTAGCTTAGCCGAGCTAGCGAGTCCAAACCGAGACGAGCTGAGCTGAGCTAGCGAGCCCAAACTGAGACTAGCTTAGCCGAGCTTGCGAGCCCAAACCGAGACTAGCTTAGCCGAGCTAGCGAGTCCAAACCGAGACGAGCTGAGCTGAGCTAGCGAGCCCAAACCGAGACTAGCTTAGCCGAGCTAGCGAATCCAAACCGAGACGAGCTGAGCTGAGCTAGCGAGCCCAAACTGAGACTAGCTTAGCCGAGCTTGCGAGCCCAAACCGAGACTAGCTTAGCCGAGCTAGCGAGTCCAAACCGAGACTAGCTGAGTTGAGCTAGCGAGCCCAAACTGAGACTAGCTTCGCTGAGCTAGCGAGCCCAAACCGAGACCAGCTTAGCCGAGCTAGCGAGTCCAAACCGAGACTAGCTTAGCCGAGCTAGCGAGCCCAAACCGAGACTAGCTTAGCCGAGCTAGCGAGTCCAAACCGAGACTAGCTGAGCTGAGCTAGCGAGCCCAAACCGAGACTAGCTTAGCTGAGCTAGCGAGCCCAAACTGAGACTAGCTTAGCTGAGCTAGCGAGCCCAAACTGAGACTAGCTTAGCCGAGCTAGCGAGCCCAAACCGAGACTAGCTTAGCTGAGCTAGCGAGTCCAAACCGAGGCTAGTTGAGCTGAGCTAGCGAGCCCAAACTGAGACTAGCTTAGCTGAGCTAGCGAGCCCAAACCGAGACTAGCTTAGCTGAGCTAGCGAGCCCAAACCGAGACTAGCTTAGCCGAGCTAGCGAGTCCAAACCGAGACTACCTTAGCTGAGCTAGCGAGCCCAAACCGAGACTAGCTTAGCTGAGCTAGCGAGTCCAAACCGAGACGAGCTGAGCAAGCGAGCCCAAACAGAGACGAGCTGAGCTAGCGAGCCCAAACCGAGACGAGCTGAGCTAGCGAGCCCAAACTGGGACGAGCTGAGCTAGCGAGTCCAAACCGAGACGAGCTGAGCAAGCGACCCCAAACTGAGACTAGCTTATCTGAGCTAGCGAGCCCAAACTGAGACTAGCTTAGCTGAGCTAGCGAGCCCAAATTGAGACTAGCTTAGCTGAGCTAGCGAGTCCAAACCGAGACGAGCTGAGCCGAGCGAGCGATCCCAAACCGAGACGAGCTGAGCCGAGCTAGTGAGTCCAAACCGAGAATAGCTGAGCCGGGCTAGGGAGTCCAAACCGAGACGAGCTGAGCCGAGATAGCAAGCCCAAACTGAGACTAGCTGAGCCGGGCTAGGGAGTCCAAACCGAGACGAGCTGAGCCGAGATAGCGAGCCCAAACCGAGACTAGCTGAGCCGAGCTAGTGAGTCCAAACCGAGAATAGCTGAGCCGGGCTAGGGAGTCCAAACCGAGACGAGCTGAGCCGAGATAGCAAGCCCAAACCGAGACTAGCTGAGCCGGGCTAGGGAGTCCAAACAGAGACGAGCTGAGCCGAGCTAGCGAGCCCAAACTGAGACGAGCTTAGCTGAGCTAGCGAGCCCAAACCGAGACTAGCTGAGCCGGGCTAGGGAGTCAAAACCGAGACGAGCTGAGCCGAGCTAGCGAGCCCAAACTGAGACGAGCTTAGCTGAGCTAGCGAGTTCAAACCGAGACGAGCTGAGCCGAGATAGCGAGCCCAAACCGAGACTAGCTGAGCCGGGCTAGGGAGTCCAAACCGAGACGAGCTGAGCCGAGCTAGCGAGCCCAAACTGAGACGAGCTTAGCTGAGCTAGCGAGTCCAAACCGAGACGAGCTGAGCCGGGCTAGGGAGTCCAAACCGAGACGAGCTGAGCCGAGCTAGCGAGCCCAAACCGAGACTAGCTGAGCTGAGCTAGCGAGCCCAAACTGAGACTAGCTTAGCCGAGCTAGCGAGCCCAAACCGAGACTAGCTTAGCCGAGCTAGCGAGCCCAAACCGAGACTAGCTTAGCCGAGCTAGCGAGTCCAAACCGAGACTAGCTTAGCCGAGCTAGCGAGCCCAAACCGAGACTAGCTTAGCCGAGCTAGCGAGTCCAAACCGAGACTAGCTGAGCTGAGCCAGCGAGCCCAAACTGAGACTAGCTTAGCTGAGCTAGCGAGCCCAAACTGAGACTAGCTTAGCCGAGCTAGCGAGCCCAAACTGAGACTAGCTTAGCCGAGCTAGCGAGCCCAAACCGAGACTAGCTTAGCCGAGCTAGCGAGTCCAAACCGAGGCTAGCTGAGCTGTGCTAGCGAGCCCAAACTGAGACTAGCTTAGCTGAGCTAGCGAGCCCAAACCGAGACGAGCTGAGCCGGGCTAGGGAGTCCACACAGAGACTAGCTGAGCTGAGCTAGCGAGTCCAAACCGAGAATAGCTGAGCCGAGCTAGCGAGCCCAAACCGAGACGAGCTGAGCCGAGATAGGGAGCCCAAACCGAGACGAGCTGAGCCGAGCTAGCGAGCCCAAACCGAGACTAGCTGAGCCGGGCTAGGGAGTCCAAACCGAGACGAGCTGAGCCGAGCTAGCGAGCCCAAACTGAGACTAGCTTAGCTGAGCTAGCGAGCCCAAACTGAGACGAGCTTAGCTGAGCTAGTGAGTCCAAACCGAGACTAGCTTAGCTGAGCTAGCGAGCCCAAACCGAGACTAGCTGAGCCGGGCTAGGGAGTCCAAACCGAGACGAGCTGAGCCGAGCTAGCGAGCCCAAACCGAGACGAGCTGAGCTGGGCTAGGGAGTCCAAACCAAGACGAGCTGAGCCGGGCTAGCGAGCCCAAACTGACGAGCTTAGCTGAGCTAGCGAGTCCAAACCGAGACTAGCTGAGCCGTGGAGGCCTTTTTCGGGGCACCGTGGTCCCCTTTTTGAAGCAATGTTTTATGGCCGGGTGCCCTTCCTGCCGCCAACCATGTTAGTCACCTCTTGCGACACACACTTAATTACCAGTGAGCTGGTACTCAATTTGCCGACCTCAGAAGGATGACAGGCTGAGTCAACCCCCCTGGCGTTAATTGACCTTATGCATTGACGTCACAAAGCACCTAACAACCAATCGCGACGCCATCTTAGAGGGCAAACAAAGGCCCTGACGACACGTTCATGTGTGAGTCAACTGCGATCGCAACTAATTGCGTCAACTAATTGCGTCAACTAACTGCGTCAACTAACTGCGTCAACTAATTGCGTCAACTAATTGCGTCAACTAATTGCGTCAACTAATTGCGTAAACTAATTGCGTAAACTAATTCGACATGGTGAATAAATCATAAAAATTATTTGTTGGTGAAGTCACAATGGATATAGTAATGTTTGAAATGTTTCTGTAGAAAATGATACACATAATGTCTCTGAAAGACAGTTCCGTTTGGGTTTCACTCCCTCCAACAGGTGGAATCTGCACATGAATGGGGCACTGCTCAGGATTTGCATTGTGTAGTTCCAGCAGTATTGCTGCAGTAGCAGTATTGCTTGCCCTCTGAGAGGGGGCGCACTTCCATTTCTAAGGGTGTGTGACGTCATATGCATACCGTCCATTCAGCGATCGACCAGGATTCGAACCCAGGATCCTAGGATCCCAAGCCGCACCCTAACCGCTAAGCCAATACCAGGCTAAAAAGAATGATAACAAGTCAGTGAGAAAAATTATTGAGTGCAAAAATGTGGCTTCAAGTTTCTGGCACGTTCAAAATACATTCGTCTCTTTTGACAAGATGTCAAAATGTTCAGGATGTTCAATTTAAACACAGACACATTTGTTTTGGATCCTACACACAATAACTCATATATGGCCTGGTTACAGCTTGTCCATCACCACATTCTCTTCCTGTCAGGTCTAGTTTTACTAGCTCAGTAAATGGGACTGCTTTATCAAGTGAGTGTGTGTGTGTGTGTGTGTGTGTGTGTGTGTGTGTGTGTGTGTGTGTGTGTGTGTGTGTGTGTGTGTGTGTGTGTGTGTGTGTGTGTGTCTAAATCTCTAAGTGTCTATATCTCAAAGTGTCTATATCTCAAAGTGTCTATATCTCAAAGTGTCTATATCTCAAAGTGTCTATATCTCAAAGTGTCTATATCTCAAAGTGTCTATATCTCAAAGTGTCTATATCTCAAAGTGTCTATATCTCAAAGTGTCTATATCTCAAAGTGTCTATATCTCAAAGTGTCTATATCTCAAAGTGTCTATATCTCAAAGTGTCTATATCTCAAAGTGTCTATATCTCAAAGTGTCTATATCTCAAAGTGTCTATATCTCAAAGTGTCTATATCTCAAAGTGTCTATATCTCAAAGTGTCTATATCTCAAAGTGTCTATATCTCAAAGTGTCTATATCTCAAAGTGTCTATATCTCAAAGTGTCTATATCTCAAAGTGTCTATATCTCAAAGTGTCTATATCTCAAAGTGTCTATATCTCAAAGTGTCTATATCTCAAAGTGTCTATATCTCAAAGTGTCTACATCTCAAAGTGTCTACATCTCAAAGTGTCTACATCTCAAAGTGTCTACATCTCAAAGTGTCTACATCTCAAAGTGTCTACATCTCAAAGTGTCTGCATCTCAAAGTGTCTGCATCTCAAAGTGTCTGCATCTCAAAGTGTCTGCATCTCAAAGTGTCTGCATCTCAAAGTGTCTGCATCTCAAAGTGTCTGCATCTCAAAGTGTCTGCATCTCAAAGTGTCTGCATCTCAAAGTGTCTGCATCTCAAAGTGTCTGCATCTCAAAGTGACTGCATCTCAAAGTGTCTGCATCTCAAAGTGTCTGCATCTCAAAGTGTCTGCATCTCAAAGTGTCTGCATCTCAAAGTGTCTGCATCTCAAAGTGTCTGCATCTCAAAGTGTCTGCATCTCAAAGTGTCTGCATCTCAAAGTGTCTGCATCTCAAAGTGTCTGCATCTCAAAGTGTCTGCATCTCAAAGTGTCTGCATCTCAAAGTGTCTGCATCTCAAAGTGTCTGCATCTCAAAGTGTCTGCATCTCAAAGTGTCTACATCTCAAAGTGTCTACATCTCAAAGTGTCTACATCTCAAAGTGTCTACATCTCAAAGTGTCTACATCTCAAAGTGTCTACATCTCAAAGTGTCTACATCTCAAAGTGTCTACATCTCAAAGTGTCTACATCTCAAAGTGTCTACATCTCAAAGTGTCTACATCTCAAAGTGTCTATATCTCAAAGTGTCTATATCTCAAAGTGTCTATATCTCAAAGTGTCTATATCTCAAAGTGTCTATATCTCAAAGTGTCTATATCTCAAAGTGTCTATATCTCTAAGTGTCTATATCTCTAAGTGTCTTTATCTCTATGTGTCTATATCTCTATGTGTCTATATCTCTATGTGTCTATATCTCTATGTGTCTATATCTCTATGTGTCTATATCTCTATGTGTCTATATCTCTATGTGTCCATATGTGCCAGTGTCTATATCTCTAAGTGTCTATATCTCTATGTGTCTATATCTCTATGTGTCTATATCTCTAAGTGTCTATATCTCTAAGTGTCTATATCTCTAAGTGTCTATATCTCTAAGTGTCTATATATCCAAGTGTCTATATATCCAAGTGTCTATATATCCAAGTGTCTATATATCCAAGTGTCTATATATCCAAGTGTCTATATATCCAAGTGTCTATATATCCAAGTGTCTATATATCCAAGTGTCTATATCTCTATATCTCTATGTGTCTGTGTCTGTATCTCGATATCTCTATATCTCTGTGTCTCTATATCTCTGTATCTCTATATCTCTGTGTGTCTGTGTCTGTATCTCGATATCTCTATATGTCTATATCTCTATATCTCTATATCTCTGTGTCTCTGTGTGTGTGTCTGTATCTCCATATCTCTGTGTGTGTGTCTGTATCTCTATATCTCTGTGTGTGTGTCTGTATCTCTATATCTCTATGTGTGTGTCTGTATCTCTATATCTCTGTGTGTGTGTCTGTATCTCCATATCTCTATATCTCTATATCTCTGTGTGTGTGTCTGTATCTCCATATCTCTATATCTCTATATCTGTGTGTGTGTGTCTGTATCTCCATATCTCTATATCTCTATATCTCTATGTGTGTATGTGTGTGTCTGTATCTCTATATCTCTATATCTCTGTGTGTGTGTGTGTGTGTGTGTGTCTGTATCTCTCTATCTGTGTGTGTGTGTGTGTCTGTATCTCTATACCTCTATATCGCTATGTGTGTATGTGTGTGTCTGTATCTCTATATCTCTATATCTCTATGTGTGTGTCTGTATCTCTATATATCTATATCTCTATGTGTGTATGTGTGTGTCTGTATCTCTATATATCTGTATCTCTATGTGTGTATGTGTGTGTCTATATCTCTATATCTCTATATGTCTCTATCTCTATATGTGTGTGTCTGTATCTCTATAACTCTATATCTCTATGTGTGTGTGTGTGTGTCTATCTCTATAACTCTATATCTCTATGTGTGTATGTGTCTCTATCTCTATATCTCTATGTGTGTATGTGTGTGTCTATCTCTATAACTCTATATCTCTATGTGTGTGTCTGTATCTCTATATATCTATATCTCTATGTGTGTATGTGTGTGTCTGTATCTCTATATATCTATATCTCTATGTGTGCATGTGTGTGTCTATATCTCTATATCTCTATATGTCTCTATCTCTATATGTCTCTATCTCTATATGTGTGTGTCTGTATCTCTATAACTCTATATCTCTATGTGTGTGTGTGTCTCTATCTCTATATCTCTATGTGTGTATGTGTGTGTCTGTATCTCTATAACTCTATATCTCTATGTGTGTGTGTGTGTGTCTGTATCTCGATATCTCTATATCTCTATGTGTGTATGTGTGTGTCTGTATCTCTATAACTCTATATCTCTATGTGTGTGTGTGTGTGTCTGTATCTCTATAACTCTATATCTCTATGTGTGTATGTGTCTCTATCTCTATATCTCTATGTGTGTATGTGTGTGTCTGTATCTCTATAACTCTATATCTCTATGTGTGTGTGTGTGTGTCTGTATCTCGATATCTCTATATCTCTAAGTGTCTATATATCCAAGTGTCTATATATCCAAGTGTCTATATATCCAAGTGTCTATATATCCAAGTGTCTATATATCCAAGTGTCTATATATCCAAGTGTCTATATATCCAAGTGTCTATATATCCAAGTGTCTATATATCCAAGTGTCTATATATCCAAGTGTCTATATATCCAAGTGTCTATATATCCAAGTGTCTATATATCCAAGTGTCTATATATCCAAGTGTCTATATCTCTATATCTCTATGTGTCTGTGTCTGTATCTCGATATCTCTATATCTCTGTGTCTCTATATCTCTGTATGTCTGTGTCTGTATCTCGATATCTCTATATCTCTATATCTCTATCTCTATATCTCTGTGTGTCTGTGTCTGTATCTCGATATGTCTATATCTCTATATCTCTATGTGCGTATGTGTGTGTCTGTATCTCTATAACTCTATATCTCTATGTGTGTCTGTGTCTGTATCTCGATATCTCTATGTGTGTGTCTGTATCTCTATAACTCTATATCTCTGTGTGTCTGTGTCTGTATCTCGATATCTCTATATCTCTATATCTCGATATCTCTATATCTCTATATCTCTATATCTCTATCTCTATATCTCGATATGTCTATATCTCTATATCTCTATGTGCGTATGTGTGTGTCTGTATCTCTATAACTCTATATCTCTATGTGTGTGTGTGTGTGTGTCTGTATCTCTATAACTCTATATCTCTATGTGTGTCTGTGTCTGTGTCTGTATCTCGATATCTCTATGTGTGTATGTGTGTGTCTGTATCTCTATAACTCTATATCTCTATGTGTGTGTGTGTGTGTCTGTATCTCTATATCTCTATATCTCTATGTGTGTATGTGTCTCTATCTCTATATCTCTATGTGTGTATGTGTGTGTCTGTATCTCTATATCTCTATATCTCTATGTGTGTGTGTGTCTCTATCTCTATATCTCTGTGTGTGTGTGTGTCTGTATCTCTATATCTCTATGTGTGTGTGTGTCTATATCTCTATATCTCTATGTGTGTGTGTGTGTGTGTCTGCATCTTTATATCTCTATGTGTGTGTGTGTCTCTATCTCTATATCTGTGTGTGTGTGTGTGTGTCTGTATCTCTATATCTCTATGTGTGTGTGTGTCTCTATCTCTATATCTCTGTGTGTGTGTGTGTGTCTGTATCTCTATATCTCTATGTGTGTGTGTGTGTCTATATCTCTATATCTCTATGTGTGTATGTGTGTGTCTGTATCTCTATAACTCTATATCTCTATGTGTGTGTGTGTCTCTATCTCTATATCTCTGTGTGTGTGTGTGTCTGTATCTCTATATGTCTGTGTGTCTGTATCTCTATATGTCTGTGTGTCTGTATCTCTATATGTCTGTGTCTTCGGAGAAACTCGGTGGACAGGTTGGGTGTGTGACAAGGACGAGTTAATTCAATTGTGATGAAGATCCGAATCCGGATCCGAATCAGATATTTTTTATTGATTCTTCACCATGAAGCGATAGGAATAAAACCGAGACATTGCGGGGTATCTTCTCAAAGTTGCCAACGGATTTGGACGAAACTTGGTGGGCATGTTGGGTATGTGACAATGACGAATCTATTCGATTTTGGTTCAGGTCCGAATCCAGATTCGGTCTATCAGTGGGACACAAAACGTAAACTGTTCAGTATTGCGGAGGTATGCGCTGTACCGAGTGCCGGTCTTGTTGGTACCAAGATCATGATCATCCAGGCTCTCAGTACCTTTCACATTGAAGTTGACCTCTCATCATGACCTTTGACCGTGATAATGATCCCCATGCAGAGTGGTGAAAAACACCTCGGTGGAGTCTGTGATAACTTCCGATTCGCTGTTTGTTCCTTCATAAAAGATCTCATTTCCAGATAAGATGGAACCAACCAATTTAATTGGGAACAAAACCGATATTAATCAAAGTGGTTAAACCTTTAAAAGTGGTAAAGTAGGAAGTACATCAACAACAACAAGAGGAATTTTAAGGCCATTTTCCCCGCTAGAGCGGGGGTTGGCCCTGCGGGCCCCATGATTATAATCATGGTTCCCTTTTCGAGGCAATGTTTTTATGGCCGGATGTCCTTCCTTGACGCCAACCCTTCGGTCGCCTCTTCCGAGACGCAGGGATACGGTGTACCTATTCCTGGGTGGGGCACACACATCCCAGCAAGCTGGTACGCAATTTGCCGACCTCGGAAGGATGACAGGCTGAGTCAAGCCCCCTGGTGTTAATTCAGCGATCGACCAGGATTCGAACCCAGGATCCGAGGATCCCAAGCCGGCACCTTAACCGCTAAGCCAACACCAAACTACCAAACGGAGTAACGTGAAGGAAAGGTGAAATTAAAACACCCGATATAAGAAGTAAGGCACTGGCGAGCACGTAGACAAACGCAATGTGCATGGAGGTGAGGATGGTGGTGATATTTGAGGATGGTAAGCATGGTGGTGATGTTTGCGGATGGTGAGGGTGGTGGTGATGTTTGAGGAATGTGAGCGTGGTGTTGATATTTGAGGATGGTGAGCGTGGTGGTGAGGTTTGAGGATGGTGAGCGTGGTGGTGAGGGTGGTGGTAATTTTTGAGGATGGTGAGCGTGGTGGTGATGTTTGAGGATGGCGAGCATGATGGTGAGGTTTGAGGATGGTGAGCGTGGTGGTGAGCGTGGTGGTGGTAATGTTTGAGGATGGTAAGCGTGGTGGTGATGTTTGAGGATGGTGAGCGTAGTAGTGATGTTTGAGGATGGTGAGTGTGGTGGTGATGTTTAAGGATGGTGAGGGTGGTGGTGATGTTTGAGGATGGTGAGCGTGGTGGTGATGTTTGAGGATGGTGAGCGTGGTGGTGATGTTTGAGGATGGTGAGCGTGGTGGTGATGTTTGAGGATGGTGAGCGTGGTGGTGATGTTTGAGGATGGTGAGCGTGGTGGTGATGTTTGAGGATGGTGAGCGTGGTGGTGATGTTTGAGGATGGTGAGCGTGGTGGTGATGTTTGAGGATGGTGAGTGTGGTGGTGATGTTTAAGGATGGTGAGGGTGGTGGTGATGTTTGAGGATGGTGAGCGTGGTGGTGATGTTTGAGGATGGTGAGCGTGGTGGTGATGTTTGAGGATGGTGAGCGTGGTGGTGATGTTTGAGGATGGTGAGCGTGGTGGTGATGTTTGAGGATGGTGAGCGTGGTGGTGATGTTTGAGGATGGTGAGCGTGGTGGTGATGTTTGAGGATGGTGAGCGTGGTGGTGATGTTTGAGGATGGTGAGGGTGGTGGTGATGTTTGAGGGTGGGGAGCGGGGTGGGGAGCGTGGTGGGGAGCGTGGTGGGGAGCATGCAACTCAATAGAGAATGAAAGTGACTTTGACAGTGTTGAAACGAAAATACCTGGGAGATTATAAAGAACTTGTACCAACCATTAGTAGGGAGTGAGGGCCCGCCGGACCGATTTAAGCGAAACAACGACCCAGTTGCAGCCGCGACACGTTTTGCGTTCACGACTTACCGCAAGCCAGTCGGGCACGTCGATCGTGGATGGTGGATCGTCGATCGCAACTACGGAGTTTTAAAAAGGAAATCGATCGAGAGGGACTAGAACACTCATCGAATTCGCTGTCTCTCACTCACTTTGTACATTGAAGGGAATGCGCTGCTAGCGCCACGACTCACTAAACAGCGAGTGCGCATTACATTCTGAGCGACGCGTTTATCGATAAAAGACTTCAGCTTGACCCGCCTCCCGCATAGGCTCCGCCCCACGACTATCCCGCCCCTCCGGCGGCGCTCACTCATGCGTGAATTATTTGTTTTCCGCGAATTTTCACCAGATGATTCAAATTTCATCCCCAGCGCGTCACCTCGACGGTTTCTTCATCGCCCCAGGTGAGCGCCTTGTTTTGTTAATCACTTATATTTCCCGCTGTACTATGTTTACACTTCATTAAGTATTAGGTCATTGTAATTCCCGAAAATAATAATCGCTTGCGTGTGTCCGTCGTTAGGTTGTCTCCACAATCCATGATTCCATGTGCAGGTTTCAGCAAGTGGAGCGGAGTCTTCCCATGCCCCGAGGTATGCACCTTCGTTTCAGCAAAGGGATCGTGATTCGTGGACCAGTTTGGGAAGTTTTCTTGTTCTCAAAGTTTTGTTCCGAGCGCTTTTTTGAAAATCGTCACCGAGCATCGGACAGCTTCCATTTGCAGTTTGTTTGTTGTTATGTTCCCAGGGATGGTTTTTAAAATCTCACTGAGGTTCTTCTTTGTCATTCCCGTTGCTCCAATAAATCACTGGTACAATGTCTGCACTCTTCAGCTTCCAGGGTCTTTTCACTTCATTCTTGAGGACAATTTATAGTTCTCATTTTCTTGATTTCTGACTTGTTTAGACCAAAATCGCTTAGGAACTGAAACCACAATTAGCCTTCTTTTGTTTTCCTCGACCTCATTTTTACCTTCTTTTGAATTATTGCGTTTGGTTCATCTTTCCATGTGTTTTCTGTGACTGGGATAGTGAAATTTCCACAGATGTGGATTAGTCTACAAACCTTGTTGTGCCTTTGTGTGTACAGTTGTTCTAACATGAGTTATTTTACATCCCGATAGGAAACGGCTCCTGCTTTCTGTTTCTACCTTGCGGAACCGACTGAGTGTGTTTTCAGCACCCATTACATCAAAGGACAGTACAGTATTTGTTTTCCATGTTAAATATACACGTAGATATATTACAGTCTGTGTGTGTACATATATTGTTGCGGATCTCCCGAAGCCCGTTCCCATTACAAAGGGGGGATTAAACCCCTTTTTTCCCCCTGGGTCTTCGGGTCCGCGAGACCGAATCGCCACTTCCGGGCAAACGTGAAAAAGGGTATCGGGACAAATTCGCACGTACCTTTAACCCACGCTGTCACGAAAGCGGGGATCGAGCCTCGCACAAGCCACGCTTAATCGAGTACGCCCGGGCGGTATGCGTATCACGTGACTCGTGCTGTTACTTTTAATGGAACCCGATTCGAGCAGTTTTATTCGTACAATGCGAAGCCAATGGATAGAAGGAACAGGAACGGTCAAATCAAACGAATAACACGATTTATTTACAATGTACAATGATTCAGAATGAAGGAAAGGGCGACACAGAGCAGAAGCTTAACCAGTTTAACTAATACCCAGACACGGGCCCAATCACTCACACGGGGAAATGGAAGAAGAGCAGGTTCGCGCGCCAAACGCGCCTTGCTGCCGGTCGCTCCCGGACGCTCCCGGACAGTTCGCTTGTGGTGTAGCCCTCTGGCGGTCACGGCACGTATGTATGAGAAATGCAGGCAGGAGGAGATCGCGCGTCTGTGGCCTGGCATGGCTTCTCAAGCGCGAGATTAATACAGCGGCAGAGCACAGGGTACAGGGCACGGGGCAAGTTCGTGTACAACGAGGCTATTACAACAGTCAATTCAAGCACTTCGACTTGTTCAGGGCTGGGCGACGTTCACTCCTCGTCTCTCGTTCTTGCTCTCACCCGTTCTGCCGCGTTCTCTCTCGAACTCTAACTCCACAAACCCTGCCTGACGAGCTCTCACAGCTCTCTCCTCTCGTGCATTCTCGTGCATTCTGCTTAATGGGCTCGGGGCAGGGCCTTATATAGCACCTCCCCAATCTTACCCGAATGTTCCAAGCCCCGCCTCCTGCCGCAGTGGTAAGCCACTCCCCTCGAGCCCTGATTGGCGGCTCGTTGCTTACCGGCCACTCCCCCTGCAGTTCGTCCCTTCGGCCTTGCCAGACTTTTTGAAGGCCTACCGTGTGCCATTTCAGCGCCAAACCAAAAGCACCAAAGCAAAGCGCCAAAAGAACACCTAAGCTCACTGGCCTACTCAACGCAAAACTAAACACAGGAAATGACTACGCTTACATTCACTAAGAAATAACTGAACTAAGCGAGGCTACATGTTGTGGTGCAACTAATTAAGAGGGGGAATTAACCTTTATTCCAAAACCACAACACTACACCCCTCTCTCGTCAGACTCGTCCCGAGTCAAAACCACCAATGGAACGACCGGTAGCGCCGGACATGCAAAATTCACCTTACTTTTAAATGTGACACATAGGTGTGGTTCCCCCTAGCATTTACTCTGACCCGTGTGTGCGACAGTTTTAGCACTAGATATGTCCCTCCTATTGCGTTGAGCAGCTACCTAACAGTTTCACGCCCACAACTACCCGAGTATTTCCGGAATTTTCAAACTAAACACATAGCCGATGGGCAGCATTCTTATATTTACAAGCACGTATATTTACAATTCTATGACCCAGGACCTGTTCTTTGTGGAAGAGAAGATTGGAGGGGAGAGAAAACACAACAAAAACACACTCATAAATGGCACTTGGTGCTTGCTTCTTGCATCTTGCTTCTTGCTTCTTCTGTGTGCGTCTATCAAACCGGCTGGCCCCCTGACCGGCATACAGGCCATTTGAATCTTCAGGGCCATCTAAACTTGCACATCTTCTTATGCTTAGCACACAAGAATAAAAATGCACCAAAATGCTTTTATTTGGCCAGCAGGGCCGTTCTCACGTGGTCCAACTGCGTGGCATCAGCGCCACTCAAACAAGTGGTCCGAAGTTGCAAGATGATTTTGCAGCAAGATGCTGCAAGATTGCAGCAAGACAAGGCCACAAGGCTTGTGGTCCATGAGTGACAAGGTGCAGCAAAAGGTTTGGCAGCAAAGTGCTGCACATGTGCAGCAAAGGTGCAACAAGGGTGCAGCAAAATGCCTGGCAGCAAGGTGCTGCACAATTCGGCTGCACTGATGAAACAAGGACAGGGCAGCAAGGTGCAGAAGGGATGCTGCACAGGTCGATGGTGCTGCACAGTTCAGCCTCCAAAATGGTCCTGGGGCGGGGGAAGAGACGAGGCACAACAAGCAAGCGGAAAAGATGCAATGGCACATAGAAAACAAGGTGGTGCGGCGCGAGGGACGCGGAAGAGCGAGCAGAGCAGGCGCGTCCCTAACCGTCCGTACCCCCCACCGTTGGCTACTCTACCCTAGCCCCCCTTGTATTTACAATCCGTCTCTATGACTTGTCTCCCATATCCCCCTCCATCTCCAAATTCGTCTCCCAATCCCTCCCAGGAAGGAAGTGATGGAACAAACACAATGTCTCATTACGTCGTGATGCGTCTTACGTCCAAACAGTTCACAGAGCCTTGGTGTGGAGCTCCGTCCTCCTTGGTGATTGGCTGTGGATGGTGCGAAGGGATTTCTCATCCTAACTACACTACTGACATTTACTTTTGAACTACCCGGGGTCGTGCCCTTCCAATCGGCCTCTTTAAACTATGTGGTTCTAAGAACCCGAATTCCCATTGCCCATACTGTGGTGCCCTCCGAATTTGGGTCTCACCCCCACGAATTTTCACACTGTGCCCTTGCACAATTTCGGGGCTGGGTCGTGTGGCCTTACCAGCAGGTCTACTTACCTGCGCACATCTGCCACTGAAGCCGCCTCCCGAGCTTGCCTGCTCCTGCGACTACCTAACTGGGGAAGGCCCTTCCTGGCACTTACCCCCTCTATGCCCACCTTGGCATCGGGCAACCCGGGTCCTCTGCTGGGATCCTCGGGCCCCACTCACAACTAACCTAATCGGCTCCCAGAGTCTACCTGCGGCCTCACCTGGCCGACAAACTACCAGTGGCGGAGTGCCCCAATAACCATACGCACTAACTAAGCCAAACGCCCAGCCATTCCACATACTCATGCACCCAACCAAGCACTTCTTGCTACTTTCTGCACCACAGGTGTCAATATCCAACAATTTACCTAAGCCCTCTACCCGACTTTAAACTACCCACCCCGGGTATTCGTGAAGGGGTCCTTCTCCCCCCATTCACTCCTTCGCACCATGCATTCCACACCTTTTGTCTCCCACCAAGCATTCCACACCAAATATTCTACACACACCAAGTTCTCTTGCACACCTCTTGTGCTCACACACCTGTTCCCCACTTGCACACCATGCAAGTCAATTCACTTCAACACACTCCATTCGTCCTCAATACACCACCTCTGGTTATTCTCACCAATGCCTCATTTGCTCAAGCTCAACACACACAGTGATTCTCATTCAATTCCTCATTTGCTCAAGCTCCTCCACACACAGTGATTCTCATTCAATTCCTCATTTGCTCAAGCTCCTCCACACACACACAGCATCATCTAGCTGACTACTTCCCCTAAAGCTCGTGCTTCCCCGTCTTCCCTTACACTAAGCACAACCTCGTCATTAACATCCATCTAATCTCTCTACGTCCCCTCTACCTGTACAAATGTCCCTACTTAAATCTCATGTCTTCTACTGTCATTTACTAAATCCCTAACAATATCCTAGCCCGCCCTCGGCTAGTTTACACTGCCACCCCATAATCTATTGCTCAGGTGCCCAATAGATGCGTGTGAGGAATGGCGAAACCACCACTCCCCTACGCCGGGTACCATTCGCCAACACTATCGCTAATCGTCCACTCCATTTGAGCCTCTCGGTGCGGAAATACATTTTCGTCACAGCTCGTCTTCGAAAAGCCGAGCGATGCATGCGGGTGGTTGGTCTACTGTTGGTTGGGTCCGTCCGGCATTTTCGATTCAGGGGAGGAGGTTTTGTTGGGCCAAGGTTCAAGGTGCCATCCCTGCGCGATGCCTTGCGGTCCCATGCACGATGGCCCAACCATCCACGGTCGGAGCACCGCACCCGCCAGGGGGTGTCTCTCCTACCCCCCCCCACCCCCCCACACCCTCGAACCGTGCCGATCGCCTTTCCCGCCAAGGCGCAGCACTGACCATACAGGGCGGGGCCCGGCACGAATTGTGCACGCCGCCACGGCTACGATCCCCACCGGTCCCCTCAGCACACAAAACACACCACGCACCGAGGGCTCGCGTCGGCTATACGTCGCGCTAAACGCTGCCCCGGTCTGCGTCGATGCTCGAGCCACGTTTTCACCCCACGGGACCCACTCCACTCTCGCACACTGAGGTGCTCCAGCGCCTCCCATACATTCCATACATTTCGTTACTGCACTCTCCCGTGCATTCTCTTCCCTTACGCACTCAAGTGCACACCAACCAGGTGCACTCATACCTTCCACACACTCCGTTACACACTCCGTTACACACTCTGTAACACCATTGGCCATCGCACACCCTCGCGCACACTCTTTTGTTACACACTCAGTAACAACCACGGGTGTGCACTCTTCTGGTACACACCCAATCCACGCTCTGGTGTGCACTCCCGCACACTCTCTACAACACGCTCTGGTGTGCATTCTCTCTCACTCGTGGCCATCGCACACTCTGTTTCACACGTCTCCGACACACTCTTCCCACATACACTCCATTGTGCATTCTTCCTCGCACTCTGTAACACACTCTCCTGTTACACACTCGCGCTCCGGTGCCGTTCGCACACGCACGCCATTCACCGTTGTACACCTCACAAAGGACCTTCCATGAGCGCCCGGGTTGCGTCTCGATCCCAAGCGCGCCAAAAATGTTTTCCCGCCAAACACTTTCGCGCCATACACACCCCTACTCACCTTAAGGACCTTCCTCTCCGGCAACCGCACCTGCAAACTTTCATTTTTGTTAGGAAGCACGACATTACAATGGAAATCCAGACTTTGAGTGCATTCCATTTCTTCCTCCCGCAATAATTCCTCTATACCTGCCGTCTCTTCGGCCCCAATTTCAACTATGATCTCTTTTTCCTCAACGACCGCCGGCGCTGATAAAATTAATTTTTCCAATTCGGCGGCCGTCGGCTTTTCCACTCCCCGAGTTGCGGTTTCTATACCCTCGGTCCATGTAGCCACGCTCTGCTCTACCCTGCTCTCCACGCATCCCTCACATCGCGTTACCCCGTCGCGTCCCTTTGTGACCTTCCCGCTTGACCTGCGCCTCATGTCCTCCCCCATTTCTTTTATTAACTCCCCTCGGGTGTCCATTTTTGCATTCAGCCCCTTTTTCACCTCTTCCAATTCCCGGGTGGATTTGTCCCCCAATTCTCTCATTTCTGCCCTTGATTTGTCCCCCTTTACTTTCAATCGACCGCCCATTTTTTCTATGTCCCGGGTGGATTTGTCACTCATTTCTTTCATTTGATTAGCCATTTGCCCACTCATTGCATCCATTTTATGATCCGACCTTATCATATAGGCCCATATTTGTGCCATAAATAGGTCCCCATTCATTGGCGCCGCGGGCTCGGCTTCCGCTGCCTCGTGCGAGGCACCGCCATTTTCTACCCCTACTGCCGGCCCCTCATCAATGTCCTCCTCTTCTCCCAATTCTTCCCGGGGGTCCTGGGTCATCGATTCTAACTCCTCATTTATCTCCTCTTCTACCCCCACCGGCATCCGATCACTTTGGCTAGCCATGGCACGAATTAAAATTTTGGGATTTTAAAAACTAAATTTCGGTCGCTCGTAATTTTGGGCCAAATTTGTCCAAAAAAATTTGGTTGGGGTCCAAATCCCACTCCCCGACACCAAATGTTGCGGATCTGTCACCGGCCTTCTCCCCTTATCAAGGGGGGGGGGGGTGAATCCCCTTGTCTTTACTGACCTGGTGCGACCCGAGACCTATTACGTCCCTTCCGGACAGCGCCAAATAGGGTTTCGGGACCAGATTCGCTCGTACCTAAGTACTAGCGCTGCCCTGGAAGCGAGGAAATAAGCCTCACACGAACCACGTGTGATGGTAATACGCCGAGCAGTTTGCGTACTGTTATAACTAATGGACCCCGATTGGAGCGATCTTATTCGTGCCACGCTTAGTCAAGGGAGAAATCACGGGAACGATCGAATTCAGAAGAAAAGGAAGAACAAATAGATTTAATGAGTATTGCACGTATGTACAGTGGCCTTAAAATGGCCTTTAAAATGGCCTTAAATGGCCTTAAATGGCCTTAAAATGCCGGTTGTTGTTGTGTTGCACATATGTACAGTCAGGACGAAGAGACACAGAGCAGCTTAGACAGTCTTATGCTTAATACCCCAGGACAACGGGCCCGACTGACACACTCACATGGGGATTGCAGATGGGCAGGATGATGTTCAGGCCAAACGCGCCGGTTTGGTCATCCAGGAACGGCCCCGTCCGGCTCTCCACGGTCCCCGGCACATCCTGCGAAGATGGAGGTAGGCGAAGGCTGGAAATCGTATCGTGTCGCTCGAACAAACGGGTAATCTCGGGGCGAATGGTAGAGGGCGGACTTAGCGCGGCTGGTGGTTATTCACGTGTGTTTACTCGCTTTGGCTGAACGGCGCTAGTTATAACCGCCCTGGCTGCGCCCACGTATCTCTCGTAACCAAGTTCATACAGCGTGAGTGATGCAGATCCTCTTCAAGCGCGTCCTCCCTCTCCTCTGCCAGTCCTTGGTGGCTCAAATTGTTCTTATGGGCGGATAACTTGTTCAAGCACCTCTCCCCTCAAAACTCTGTTCAAGCGCCTCTCCCTTCTCATAATTGTTCAAGCGCCTCTCCCTTCTCATAACTCAACGAGCGCCTCTCCCTTCTCATAACTCTGTTCAAGCACCTCTCCCTTCTCATAACTTGACGAGCGCCTCTCCCTTCTCATAACTCTGTTCAAGCGCCTCTCCCTTCTCATAACTCTGTTCAAGCGCCTCTCCCTTCTCAAAACTGTTCAAGCGCCTCTCCCTTCTCATAACTCAACGAGCACCTCTCCCTTCTCATAACTTGACGAGCGCCTCTCCCTTCTCATAACTCTGTTCAAGCGCCTCTCCCTTCTCATAACTGAGGTGGGGGGCTTCGCGCAATCGGTTTTATTGCCAACCCTCTTAGCCCGATCGATGTTCCAACCACGCCCTGTGACGCAGTGCTGCAGCCACACGCTGTGAGCCCTGATTGGTAGCTCATGCTTACCGTCCCCACTGCTGCTGCGCCGACCTCAACCCTCCTCCACCTTCCGAGGCCCACCTCGTGTTAACTCGCGCCCAACACAACCAGGGCTTTTTAGCTGCAATGGATCGAGCCTATGGACGTGGAATGGTTTGTAGAATTAGGGCCTATCCTGTCTTTACACAACGCAGGATTAACACTGGAAGGGGCCTACTCTCACATATACTAAGACATAACTATACGACAAATGAGGCTACATGTTGGTTGTGTGACTATCTATGGGGGGGCAAACCTTTAACCTTTATTGACTTTACTGAACACATCTCAAAACCGCAGCAATATATACTGAAACGCAAAAGAAACTTACCACCTTTGAAACCTTTAAATATCAACGATAACACTGCGTGTAGTAAATGTGTGAACTTATTTGTGGACAATAGTGTCCTCACTGTCAGACAAAACGGTCACGGATGGTCACTTGAACCTTCAATGGTCACTTCATAGCACAGCTGTTGAACAGCCATTTTGACTGTCAGTGATTAGCCAAGGGGTAAGGGATGATTTTAATGAGCTGCACGTGATGTCTTGATATTGGCTTTAAAAAGGCCAGTGCAAAATGGGCATTTCAATCAACATGCCACGATTGTCAAGGGATCAACGGCAGCGTGCCCTGGGCATGCTGCAAGGCGGACTGAGCTACTGTGAGGTGGCACGTCGCCTTGGCTGTTCACACCAGACGATATCGGCCCTGGTGGACAGAGACACCCTCCACAACTCTGCAGATGACAGACCTCGATCAGGGAGGCCAAGAGTCACCACTGCAAGGCAGGACAGGCAGATGGTCCGAAGTCACCTGCGGGATCGATTCCGTCCAGCATCCCGCACTGCGGCAGAAACTCCGGGGCGTGCAAACCCACGGATCTCCAATGATACTGCACGAAGACGACTGCATGACTATGGTCTGACTGCCAGAAGACCATACAGAGGCCCCGTGATGACGGCTACCCATCGCCGCAACCGACAGAGATGGTGCCAGCAGCATCAGCGGTGGACCTTGGCGCAGTGGAACGAGGAACTTTGAGTCAAGGTTCTGTGTGGACAGTCCTGATGGGCGTGAGCGTGTCTGGAGAAGAACTGGCGAGCGATATGCCGATTGTTGCATGCGTCAAGCCAACAGGTGGGGTGGCCCAAGTGTGATGGGTGTGGGCCGCCATATCAGCCGTCATCACGGGGCCTCTGTATGGTCTTCTGGCAGTCAGACCATAGTCATGCAGTCGTCTTCGTGCAGTATCATTGGAGATCCGTGGGTTTGCACGCCCCGGAGTTTCTGCCGCAGTGCGGGATGCTGGACGGAATCGATCCCGCAGGTGACTTCGGACCATCTGCCTGTCCTGCCTTGCAGTGGTGACTCTTGGCCTCCCTGATCGAGGTCTGTCACCCTGCAGAGTTGTGGAGGGTGTCTCTGTCCACCAGGGCCGATATCATCTGGTGTGAACAGCCAAGGCGACGTGCCACCTCACGGTAGCTCAGTCCGCCTTGCAGCATGCCCAGGGCACGCTGCCGTTGATCCCTTGACAATCGTGGCATGTTGATTGAAATGCCCATTTTGCACTGGCCTTTTTAAAGCCAATATCAAGACATCACGTGCAGCTCATTAAAATCATCCCGTAGCCCTTGGCTAATCACTGACAGTCAAAATGGCTGTTCAACAGCTGTGCTATGAAGTGACCATTGAAGGTTCAAGTGACCATCCGTGACCGTTTTGTCTGACAGTGAGGACACTATTGTCCACAAATAAGTTCACAAATTTACTACACGCAGTGTTATTGTTGATATTTAAAGGTTTCAAAGGTGGTAAGTTTCTTTTGCGTTTCAGTGTATATATATATATATATATATTATATATATATATATATATATATATATATATTATATATACATATACATATATATATATATATATATTATATATTGTTACGGACACGACTTTGATGTTAGGGTGGGCCGAGCGGAATGGCCGCCGTGTCCGCACAAGTTACCCGATTATACTCGAACGTTGCCGAGTCGCGCTACGCTGAATCAATGAAGGAAAAGGACACAACGGCTGGGACTAAAATGACACGACACCAAGGGTTCAGTTCTCAAGACCTCCGGAGGAGGTTATATTAGGGCGGAAGGTTAGATTACAGGAATGAGAGGGACAGCATAGAAAGACAGGCACTTAGACACACTTATCTTATTCCCTGACAGACGACAGATAAACAGGACAAAACTGACTCACACGGGGATTGATGGCAAGGAAAGGCAGAATCGATGGCTCCAGGTGCACCTGGGCTCAGGGCAGGATCGACCCGGTCCGGTCTAGAGATGCGGGGAGGTCGCAGCGCTCGGATGTGGTGATTGTCTTCTCCAGCTGGGGGCGCATCTGACGTCACGTCCGGTAAGTGGCTGCGTATATCCGGCGGGGAGTGACACGCCCTCGGCTCGTTAGCTCCGCCCCAGATGGAATCGGCCCGTTGCTTCTCATTGGGTGCGTGCGGGGGGGGTTACCTGCTCCGCCCTTGACAAGGGGCTGACAGGGAGCCCCTTCGTGGTAACCCCGTCGGAGCGCATGGTCAATGGCGGCTAACCGAGCCGGTGTGAGGACGCACACTCCCCCCGCGCCGCGCCGTTGTTGTAGTTGTTGTTGTAGTTGTTGTTGTAGTTGTTGTTGTAGTTGTTGTTTGGGGAAGAAGATGGGAGGAGGTATGGGAAGGTCCTAAACTCACTACTGGTGCCATATAATCACATTCTGGTGCAACGAAGAGTCAGAATTAATGGAAACGAGTCCTTAACTGACATAGACTAAGAATAACTAGCAAGAGGTCCTAAAGTTGTCTACGTGAGATGCGGTGGACCTGGGCACGACATTTAATGGGGGAAAAAGGGGAAGGTCGGTTCTACAGAGTGTTGTTTACAGACAATAGGACTAGGGAATGGGGGATTGGGGATAGTTGGGGAGTATTGGGGAAATAGGGGAATATTTACAAGCGGATATGGAGGCCAAATGCCATATTCGCAACAATATATATATATATATATATATATATATATATATATTGTTGCGGTTCTGAGAAAGTGTACATATTTGATTAATAAAGGTTATGCCCCCATAGTTAGTCCACATGCAACACGTAGGTCACCGTAGAACGTTAGTTATTTCATAGTATATGTGAGATAAGGCCATTTCCAATAGTGATACCTGCGTTGTGTAAAGGAAGAAATAAGAGTAGGCCCAGTTCATTTTGCAGCCCACCCTCCAATCGACCTCATTGCGCACCATCCAGTCTGCACCCTATTGCCCCTCGCATTAGGATGCTGAAACCAGGCAAATGCCACGAGGTAAGGCCTAGAAAAGGGGCGGAGCGTGAGGTCAGGGGTGTGGCCACGTCAAGCAGACATCAAGGCCGGAGCCGGTAAGACCCCAACAACCAACCAGGGCTCCGTGGGCATGGCCTAAGGGGCGTGGTGAGAGCGTGTCGGGCAGATTTGAGAGGGTTCGCTGGGCAGCGCTAGATAAGCGGTATTTCTATTACGTACGGGGCCGTGAGCCGTGAAGTAACCGCTAGCCCAGCTTACCGATCCCCCCATATAATTGTCCGATCCGCGCCAACAACATGCGGAGAGCTTGCCTGCCGTCTATCATCTTCTTCGTGGTACGAGTCGGGGACCGGAGCGAGCTGTGGACGCCATCTTTGGACCCTCAACCCGACCATCTACAACCCCCATGTGAGTCTGAGTCTGCGTGCGAACGGGCCCGTGTCCAGGGATAAGTTAAGACCGTATAAGGCTGCCCTGTGTATCTGCTTCTTCTTCTTCTTCACTCTACATTGTCTCTTCCTCTTCACTGTACATTGCTTCTTCTTCTTCATTGTACAAAGTGTAATAAATTGCTTGTTCTTCCTGTTTTCTCTTAATTCGACCGTCTTAGTGATTTCTCCATTGGGTAAACGTGGCACGATTAGAAACCGCTCCAATCGGGTTAGTTCCTGTTAACGGCCCGACTCGCGGATCGCTACCGCTAGGCATTTCCATCTGTATCCGTGATTCGGGCGGGAGTTGTTTCCTTGCTTCCTGGGCGGCGTTAGTAACTAGGTAATAAGAATTCGGCTTACAACCCTAGTTAATGCCGTACGGAAGGAACGTCATAGCCCCGGATCGCGTCGGCTAGATAACAGACAAGGGGATTAATCCCCCCTTGGTAAGGGGAAGGCCGACGTTAGGAGATCCGCAACTATATATATATATATATATATATATATATATATATATATATATATATGTATATATATATATGTATATATATATATATATATATATATGTATATATATATATATATATATATATATATATATATATATATATATATATATATATATATATATGTATATATGTGTATGTGTATATACTGTATATATATACTGTATGGTCACGTGAATAAGTAAGTACACCCCATGTAAAGTTTTGACTTTTTCAACATATTTCAACATACAGCTATTTGATCTTCATTTCAACAATATTGATAGATAAAGGTGATATAATATAACAAATATCATGAAACATTTACATTTTGTAGTCCATTGTATAATTTAAATAAACATAAATGCAAATTTCGTATGTTGAAAAAGTAAGTACACCCCTACATTTATCACTACTTCAAATACCTAAAATTAGAATCAGGTGCACCAGCTCAGGTGCAAATGATTAGAACATCGTTAGAGAGGATTTTGGAGGAACCTGTCTTATTTAAACCTCGGACATTTAGTTTGGTTTGCTCTTTGTTGTTGAAGTGTGCGGCGTCACCATGCCTAGATCAAAAGAGCTCTCCGAGGCCTTCAGAAACAAGGTTATAGATGCCTACGAGTCTGGGAAGGGATTTAAAAAGATCTCCAAACAATTTGAAATCAATAATTCGACTGTCCGGAAGATCATCTACAAGTGGAGAAGATTCCAAGCAACTGCCAACATGTTCAGGCCAGGCCGCCACAGCAAGTTCAGCCCGAGAGCAGACCGCAAGATGCTGAAAGAAGCCTATAAGAACCCCAGAATGTCATCGTGGGACCTACAGGTAGCTCTTGCCACTGTTGATGTCAAAGTGCACGATTCTACCATTAGAAAGAGGCTGCACAAATTTGATCTACATGGGAGGTGTGCCAGGAGGAAACCTTTGCTGTCCAGAAAGAACATCAGCGCAAGACTAAAGTTTGCCAATGTACACCTCGGCAAAGACCGGCACTGCTGGAACAATGTTCTCTGGACAGATGAGTCAAAGGTAGAGCTATTTGGCCACAGTACCAGAAGACATGTTTGGCGAAAACCAAAGACAGCATTTGACAACAAGAACCTGATACCAACTGTAAAGCATGGTGGTGGAAATATTATGGTTTGGGGCAGCTTTGCTGCATCAGGGCCTGGGCAGCTCACCATCATAGAATCCCCTATGAATTCTTCATTGTACCAGAGGGTGCTTGAGGATAATGTGAGGCCATCTGTCGGAGTGTTGAAGCTCAACCGAAGGTGGACCTTGCAACATGACAATGACCCTAAACATACCAGTAAATCCACCAAGGAATGGCTGAAAAGAAAGAAATGGAGGATTCTGGAATGGCCAAGTCAAAGCCCGGATCTAAATCCCATCGAGATGTTGTGGGGGGATTTGAAACGAGCTGTGCATGCAAGAAACCCCTCAAACATCGCACAGCTGAAATAATTCTGCATGGAGGAGTGGGCATAAATTTATCCCAGTCGATGTCAGAGACTGGTAGACAGTTGTAAGAAATGCCTACTTGAGGTTGTTTCTGCCAAAGGGGGCAATACCACCTATTGGAGCCAAGGGTGTACTTACTTTTTCCACATGCGAAATTTGCATTTATGTTTATTTAAATTATACAATGGACTACAAAATGTAAATGTTTCATGATATTTGTTATATTATATCATCTTTATCTGTCAATATTGTTGAAATGAAGATCAAATAGCTGTATGTTGAAATATGTTGAAAAAGTCAAAACTTTACATGGGGTGTACTTACTTTTTCACGTGACTGTTTATGTATATATCTATATGTGTATATAAATATATATATATATATATATATATATATATATATATATATATATATATATATATATATATATATATATGTATGTGGTTTTGGAATAAAGGTTAATTCCACCTCGTAGGTAGACGCACCACAACATGAAGCTTCGCGATAGTTCAGTTATTTCTTAGTGAATGTAAGCGTAGTCCTTTCCTGTGTTTAGTTTTGCGTTGAGCAGGACCGTGCGTAGGGCGGTTCTTTTGGCTATAGCATGCCACGTGGCAGGCCTGAACAAGTCTACCGAGGCCGAAGGGAGGCGCTGCAGGAGGAGTGGCCAGTAAGGAACAAGCCGCCAATTCGGGCTCGAGGGGAGTGGCTAACCACGACGACCAGAGGCGGAGTTTGGAACATTCGAGTGAGACTTTGGGGCGGGACCATAAAACCCATCTCCGAACCCCCCCCCCCCCTCCCCCCACCTCAGAAGAGGTGAGAAGAGTTCTGAGTGAGAGTCGTGTGCATGTCAGTCAGAGCCAGAGAGTATCGTGAGTTCAAGTGCTGAGTTACAGTTCCCTGTGAGAGTGAGTTGAGTTGAGCTTGAGCACGCACGAGAACCACGCCACAGAACGAGTGCGTTGAATTGTGGTGATTGAGATTGTACACGAACTTTCCCCGTGCCCTGCGCTCTGCGCTGTATTAATCGCGCGCTCGAGAGGACGACCCGTGCCGGGCCACAGACGCGTGATCTCCTCCTGCCTGCCTTCACCTGCATACGTGCCGTGAACACCAGAGAGCCACGCCGGGCGAGCTGTTCCGGAGCGACCGACGGCAAAGCGCGTTTGGCGCGCAAACATTCTTCCTCCATCTCCCCGTGTGCGTGAGTGGGCCCTGTTTCTGGGGATAAGTTAAGATCGATTAAGCTTCTGCTCTGTGTCACCTTTCCTTCATCCTGATCATTGTAAATAATAATAAATTGTGTTCTTCCTTTGATTTGACCGTTCTCATCCCTTCCATCCATTGGCTTCGCATGGTACGAATAGAACCGCTCGAATCGGGTTCCATAATACGTAACAGCACGAGTCACGTGATACGCATACCGCTCGGGTGTACTCGATTAAGCGTGGCTTGTGCGAGGTTCGGTCCCCGTTTTCGTGGCAGCATGGGTTAAAGGTACGTGCGAAGTTGTCCCGATACCCTTTTTCACGTTTGCTCCGGAAGTGGCGATTCGGCCACGTGGACCCGAAGACCCAGGGGGAAAAAGGGGTTTAATCCCCCCTTTGGAACGGGCTTCGGGAGATCCGCAACAATATATATATGTGTGTGTGTGTGTATGTATGTATATATATATATATATATATATATATATATACACATACATATATATATACATGTATATGTGTGTTTGGATTCTCTTCTTTAGATTTGGGTCAGTGCTTTGCTTTGCTAATTTTGATGTACATACATTATTTGTACATACCTGTGTTTTACCTCTCTGCACTCCTGAAGTCCTGACTGGTGGTTGTACTCGATGTGTGCACTGGAAGCTTTTCGTGGGTTAAAAAGAAAAAAAAAGTCCATGCTAGCAAGGGTGGAGGGGGGATGGGATGAACACAATTCTCTCTCTGTAAATATGTATGGCATAGCGCTGCTCCTGGTTGGAGAGGGGATTACACGTCATGCTACAAATACGTCCACCAGGGAGAGTTTTACTAAAACTGATAAAATAGGCAAAAAGGACAGACTCTTTGTGTGTTCGCAAAGCATGCTGCAAGCTGAAGATGGATCCCAAGTACGAGAGTACATGACTCGTCATTCCGCCTATTCCCGATCAATGCGGTTCAATGTTCCCAAAGAAAGTCCAAACCAGGTTTCGAGTTACTGAGTGTAACACAAAAGTAAATGTGTTCGGCTTCCATCGTGCTTAGTCACCCATTGTTGAAGTCGAGTACGTGAGAGGCAGTAGCGTACCACCTCATGTCCTGATCACACACACGTACTGATGTACACTCGCACACACACTCTCTCTCTCCTCTACTCACATCTTGATCCCTCTATCTGCTATACCTTCTGTTTCCTCCAGAAGCAATTGCAACATTCTTTTAAAAGCAAATCACACGGAAGTATGCTTGGCTTCACACGGAATCACACGGAAGGAAACAATATCTCTCCACTCTCAAGACCGAACTCTCAAACCTGTCTCCCTCTTCCAAATCATGGTGGCGTCTGGTCAAATCCGTTTCTGGTGTTTGTTCCCCCTCCATCCCATCCCTTACCTCAAAGGGCTACACAGCTGACTCCGCACGTGAAAAAGCTGAATGCCTCAACTCTGTGTTTGCCTCTAAATCTTGTGTCCCAAACCCATCCCTCTCTGTACCCACCGTACCCAGTCATACCCAGCTGCTCCTGGACTCTGTGTCCTTTCCTCCTGACAAGGTGGAAAAGTTTCTGTCAACCCTCAACTCTGATTCTGCAACTGGACCTGACAGCATCAGCCCACAGGTCCTAAAATCCTGTTCTGTCGCTCTCTCACTCCCTCTCTCTGTTCTCTTCACCCTCTCTTTTGCTGAAGGTCATCTGCCATCAGTTTGGAAATCAGCCACATCACCGCTTCACACAAAAAGGTGCAAAAACAGATCCTTGCAACTACAGACCAATCAGCCTTCTCCCAATTATCACCAAAGTCATGGAATCCATCATTGTTTCGGATATCAAATCTTTCCTCTTCTCAAATGGCTTGATCTCTGATCATCAATTTGGTTTCAGATCTGGTCACTCTACTCTGGACATGCTGCTTCTGCTTTCTCAACAATGGATGGAGGTCCTCAATGCCAAACAGGAAATTAGAGCTGTCTCCCTTGACATATCACGTGCCTTCGATACGGTCTGGCACCCCGTTCTGCTCACCAAACTCTCATCCTATGGTATCCATGGAAATCTCCATGCATGGCTTGCGGACTTCCTCTCTATTCGTAGTTAACGTGTGGCTCTGAATGGGTTTCTCTCATCTCCCCTTCCTGTTCAGGCTGGAGTTCCCCAAGGCAGTGTTCTGGGCCCTGTGCTTTTTCTGGTCTTCATCAATGATCTCTCTGACTCTCTTGAAAATCCTCTCTATCTCTTTGCTGATGACTCCACTCTCTGCCGCTCCATTCCTCATCCCTCAGATCGGCAGTCTGCAGCCTCCTCGCTCTCTGCAGACCTGGACAAAATCACAGACTGGGCAAACAAGTGGAACATGTCTTTCAATCCTGACATATCTCACACTCTTACGATGTCTCTCCGAAAAGACCGACTGGACAACCCTCGCATCCACTTTCTGAATAATCCTCTCCAAGAAGTTCTGTCACTCAAGCTTTTGGGTCTCACCATCTGCCATGATCTTTCTTGGGAAAACCACATTTCAAATCTGGCCTCCAAAGCCAGTCGCTGACTAGGCATCCTCCGTCGGGCGAAGTCCTTCCTTGGCACACCTGAGCTCCTCACCACATACAAGGCTTTCATCCGCAGCTCAATGGAATACTATTCTCCCCTCTGGGCAGGTGCTCCTGCTTCACACCTAGCTCGGCTTCACACTGTTGAAACCAAAGCTTTCAGAATCATTGGAATCTCCCACGATGAAGCTAACTCTGAGGGCCTTTCCCTTCCTCACCGCAGGCAGGTTGGTGGTCTTTCTGTCTTCTACCGACTCCTCTCAGGCCTTGCTCCCCCAGCTCTCTCTGGGCTCTGTCCCCCAAATATTCCTAAAGGTCGCACAAGATCTGCCTGCAACCCTCTTATGGTTAAACTGCCAAAATCAAGACTCTCTGTTCACCTTCACTCTTTCGTTCCTCTTTTCTCCCACCTCTGGAATAAACTCCCTCACTCTCTTCAATCCCACTCCTCCCTCCAGGTCTTTAAAACAGCTGCTCACCACCATCTCTTATCTTTCTCCATCCAAAACCTTGATTATTTCTACCCCTGCTAATTTCACCCCAGATTCACTTTTTTGAAATACCAACGTCCTTCCTGGAAGTCCTTGCAGTGTCCTTGTGTTTTATACTTCTCCCACCCCTCCCCCCCCCCTTCCCACACCTCCTCCCCCTTCCCACACCTCCTCCCCCCAAGCCCTCTCCCTCCCACAGATCTCCCGTTGTCCCTGCTCTCAAATGTTGTGTTTGTGTGCTTCCTCTTCTCTCCCCATCTTGTCTACTGCTCCCCTTATTATATACTTTGTGTGTCTGTTTGATTTTTTTTGTGTGATAAATGTTAGCTCTTTCACGTGCCTTGATCCTGCATACAAGAAAGAAAAAAAAAAAAAAAAGTGCAAAACTTAATCCAATCAAGATGCAATTTCTTGAGCACCATGTCGGCATAAACTGGTGGAGAAAAAAAATAATGATGACGTCATCGGTCACATGGTTCGGCCGCCATCTTGGAAAAACGGAAAAACTTTGCACCTCTATATCTCCGAAAGTGCTGAACAGAAAAAATTGAGACATGGCTCATTGTAAAGAACGCTCCATGGGGAATAAAATATGTTAATGATGATGTCATAGGTGCATCCATTATGATGTCATAATTCGACAAGTACAAAACTTCATCTGATTAAGATGAAATTTCTTGAGCATAATCTAGGAATAAATTAGTTTGGAAAACAAATAATGATGACGTCATCGGCCACGTGGTTCGGCCGCCATCTTTGAAAAAACGAAAAACTTGATCCAAAATGGCCGATAAAGTACATTCCGGCAAGTCCTCGGTCTCTGACAGATTTTTCATCTGTTTGCCTGTTTGTCTGTCCGTCTGTGCGCAGTACTACGTCTATCTACATCGTTGCACATAGAATCGCCATATTTTACACACATATTTGTCTTGCCTGGGAATAGACTGTGCCCAATTTTTAACTCTCCAGACCCAAGGCCTCCATTATGACGTCATAATTCGATAATTCGACAAGTACATAACTTCATCCAATCAAGATGAAATTTCTTGAGCATAATCTTGTTGCTCTGGCATAGACTGTGCCCAATTTTTAACTCTCTCGGTCCAAGGCCTCCATTATGACGTCATAATTCGACAAGTACAAAACTTCATCCGATCAAGATGAAATTTCTTGAGCATAATCTTGTTGCCCTGAAAGACTGTGCCCAATTTTTAACTCTCTCGGTCCAAGGCCTCCATTATGACGTCATAATTCGACAAGCACAAAACTTAATCCAATCAAGATGCAATTTCTTGAGTGCCATGTCGGCATAAACTGGTGGAGAAAAAAAAAATGATGACGTCATCGGTCACGTGGTTCGGCCGCCATCTTGGAAAAACCGAAAAACTTTGCACCTCCATATCTCCGAAAGTGCTGAATAGAAAAAATTGAGACATGGCTCATTGTAAAGAACGCTCCATGGGGAATAAAATATGTTAATTATGATGTCATAGGTGCCTCCATTATGGCGTCATAATTTGACAAGTTCAAAATTTCATCCGATCAAGATGAAATTTATTGAGCATAATCTAGGAATAAATTAGTTTAGAAAACAAATAATGATGACGTCATCGGTCACGTGGTTCGGCCGCCATCTTGGAAAAACCGAAAAAAATTGCACCTCTATATCTCTGAAAGTGCTGAATAGAAAAAATTGAGACATGGCTCATTGTAAAGAAATCTCCATTGGGAATAAAATATGTTAATGATGAGGTCATAGGTGCCTCCATTATGACGTCATAATTCGACAAGTACAAAACTTCATCTGATCAAGATGAAATTTCTTGAGCATAATCTAGGAATAAATTTGTTTAGAAAAAAAAATTATGACTATCGGTCAGGTGGTTCGGTCACCATATTTGCTTTAACACAAAAGCCTTAAAAACCACTGAAAATACATCCTGGCGAGGGTTTGCAATCTCTGTTTGCTCTTTTTCTTGTCATATTTGTAACGGGGTAGGAATGGAGGTGGCAAAAGTGCTTAAAAGTCAAAAGTGCAGATGGCGTCTTCTGTCATCGACATGGCAAGCTGGGAGCACCAATTCACATTTATTGCCACATCTGATGCAATCTAAATTCTGTAATGGTGGCGAGGTGCTGCATTTGAAACTGTTCATATTCATCTTTCGATCTCAAATCCACATTTCTTGAGTATAGAGTAATAATAACAAATTTGACTTCACTGTTCCAATACTTATGGAGGGCACTGTATGTAGCTTTTTGATACCTGGGTCCGAAATAAAAAATTGTATCGACGTCAAAGCCAGTGATCAATGGCAAATTCATAGTAGGATTATGTCCGGAATAAAAAATATCCAATATCTTGTTTTTTGTATGCAAAATCGAAGCTCATGGAAGACAGAGGAAACAGTGGGTTAAATAGGAATTACAGTGAGGGAAGTGAGGCCATAGTTGGACACAAGCAAGGAGATGAACAAATGGGAAAGGGGAAGAAAGAGGAGCGGAGGAAATACAGTAACCTGTAAGTAAGAGCGTTGGGTGAAGTAGGGCCAATGGGGTTAAAAAAAAAAGATCAAGGTGTGATTGGCAGATGGCAGGAGGCGATGAAGCACCCCCCTATGTGAAGATCTAGACTCGAGAGAGAAGGGTGGGATTGAACAGGCTCAGGAAGGCAGTTGCATGAATGGACGAAAAGAGGAATAAAAGAGTGCAGATGTGAAGAAACCTTGGATTTTAGAAGTTTAACCAGGACAGATTATTCGAAGAAGGTATGCGTCTTGGACTTTCCAGGCATTGAGTGTCGGAGGACTGAAAGGAGATAGAAAGAACAAACCAAAAAAAAAACCCCACAGAAACTACCAACCTACCTTTGATGCAAGAGCAACAAGCATTGTACTTTGGCCTCATCATGAGAGATCTCAACAATGTTGTGAGGCAAAATATTATGTGGTCTAAAGAGATGAAAAGTGAACTCTTTGGCCTGAATGCAAAACGCTACGTCTGGCAGAAACAGAGCACAATTCATCACCCATTTAACACCATCCCTACCATGGAGTATAATGGTGGCAGCATCATGCTATGGAGATGCTTTTCAGCAGCAGGGACTGGGAGACTTGTAAGGATAGAGGAAACAATGAATGGAGCCAAATACAGCCAAATCCTTGAGGAGAACCTACTTCAGAGTGCAAAAGACCACAGACTGCGGTAAAGATTTACATTCCAAGAGGACAATGACCCCAAGCATACAGCCAAAGAAACACTGGAATGGCTTCAGAACGTGGAAGTCCTTGAGTGGCCCAACCACAGCCCAGGCTTGAATCCCACTGAGAATTTGTGGAAAGATTTTAAGATTGCTGTTCACCGACGCTTCCCATCAAACTTTACTGAGCTTGAGTAAATCTGCAAAGAAGAATGGGAGAAACTCCCCAAAACCAGACATGCAAAGCTGATACAGCACCACTCGTCTCAGGCTCACCTAGCCAAATTGGTTACCGAGACAGTGGTGGTAATTGGCAAGAAGACTTGAAGCTGTAATCGCTGCCAAATGTGCTTTTACGAAGTATTGACTCAGAGAGTTGACTACTCATGTAAATGAGATATTTCAGTATTTCAGTTTTTAAACATTTTGTTAAAATTTCACTTTGACATTTTGGGGTATTATGTGTCGATCAGTGCCCAAAAAATTCAATTTATTCCATTTTAAATTCAAGCTGTAACATAACAAAATATCAGAGTCAAGGCTGGTGAATACTTTCTGAAGGCACTGTAGTTAATTATAATTGTGGGCACTATAAAAGATGAAACGAAAAAAGAAGATCTGCAAAAGCTTTGGAACCTTCGAAAAACTCCAAACCGTCAGACATCGACCGAAAGCACGTCCGGTGTCTGCAGGTGTGAAACAGGCACAGTGACGTCACTGAATCATCTTACTAGAATTCACCAAATGTCTGTCTGTCTGTCTGTTCCCAGGTACCGCAAAAACGGCTGAAGCGATCGCAACTAAATTTTGGGTGGGTAATCCTGGGACCCCCTGGAGTAAAATAGGCTATATTGTTTTTCCAATTTTCCAAACACGATGGAATAATATTTACCGATATGAACAGTGATGTGGCTTTTATTGAAATTCTACAAATACTGTTTAGATTTTGATGATTTGCGTGTGATATGATTCAACGGATGTTTATATAAATCGTTTAAAATAAAATAAAAAGTCTTCAATTTCTGATATTTTGCCTTTTCATTTGGCCCTCCCAATTGAAGTCCCGCCCATAGGGCAGGTACCGTTGCTAGTGTAGGTAATTTCAATTTGGACAAGCGTTTATAATACAGTATGTAGTGAGGTGTGAACGCAACATTGGTTGTCTTATAATTGTCTCTTCATTGTGGGTACTTTTTGCCTTTCAGGTATTAAATGTGGGACGAGAATGTAATCTTTCCAACGGTGCAGGTGTGTTTAGTTCCCAAGCAGGTATAGGTATAGCGTATCGGTATAGCGCTTGCCAAGCCAGCCGTTCCTTATCACCGGTTTCCAACGGTCCAGGTATGTTTATTTTCCAAGCAGGTACAGGTAGCGCTTGCCAAGCCAGCCGTTCCTTATCACCGGTTTCCAACGGTCCAGGTATGTTTATTTTCCAAGCAGGTACAGGTAGCGCTTGCCAAGCCAGCCGTTCCTTATCACCGGTTTCCAACGGTCCAGGTATTTTTTATTTTTCAAGCAGGTACAGGTAGCGCTTGCCAAGCCAGCTGTTCCTTATCACCGGTTTCTGACGAGGTGCTTGCTTGCTCGAGTGCTTGTGCGAACTTGGTAAAAACTGAACACGTGACCCCCCTGGTCACGGCGAGCTCTGCTTCATGGTGATATGAACCGAAATTTCCAGGCAAGATAATTGTAGAAAACAGCATTTCTAGTGGGAGAGGTGGGGGGGACTTTTCCCAAGATTTTATCGCCATTCGTCGAAGCTCAATTCCGAGAGTCTTAGCGTTTTTCTATTAATTAATTATTATTATATCTGTTTTCTCTGTATTATTCGAGTTTCAGGGTTGTTAGTCCAGGTTTCGTGCACAGGTAGGTGTAACGGTAACGGTCACATTTATGGAAAACCCGGGTTAACTGCGCGATCTGCTCATGACGTCAGCACTGTCCCTCGCGCGGCCCACTGAAAGCTCCTGCGCGAGCGTAGTGGGGTACTCCGGTGTGCTGCACCACCCCCCATCGTGCATGGTAGCAATGGCGGTTGAACTTCCTGCCCAGAAGTTGAACGACGGATGATCCAGGGAGTAGTAAGCGCCTAATCAATGGCGGAGGAAATGCAGGTTTCACAATCAATGTAATGTTCATGTTTATGAATGCTGAATAAATAAATAAAGAGGTGCTCTCGATTCGATTGATTTTGGTGACGTCAATGAGGATTGAGGCCGGAGGCCAATGCTTCCGGTGGCCAATGCACGTGACGTCACGCGTTCCGGTGGCCAATGCACGTGACGTCACGCGTTCCGGTGGCCAATTGGTGCAGCGCGTGAGTCGGGAAGCGCCGAGCGGTGTTCGGCGAGAGAGTTGACGACTTGACGTTAAGGGGGAGAAAGTGGGGGAGACGAAGAACTCGAGGTCACGGGTAAAACGAGGTTCAGGTAAAGGTAACGGATGTAAGAGACGAGTATAACTACAATATATAAGGGAATGAGGGATTCGGGTGAAAGGCAGAATCGGTTGGGATTGCATCGAGAAGCGGATGAAACGTTAATTGGTTCCGTCAGGACGAGTAAGGGAAACGGGAGTAATGACTAATGAAGTGGGACCTGCAGGAGCTCGGGATAAATCGTCACGGATTCTGGAAGAATATTTGCGGGAACATTACTATTAGTCGGAGAGCACGGGAGGGCGACGGGGTGTCAGGCTTGGAAGGTGTGTGTGTGTGTGTGTGTGTGTGTGTGTGTGTGTGTGTGTGTGTGTGTGTGTGTGTGTGTGTGTGTGTGTGTGTGTGTGAAAGAGAGGGATAGAATTGTGAGGAACAGAAATGAAAAAACGAGATGTGTGTGTGTGAAAGAGAGGGATAGAATTGTGAGGAACAGAAATGAAAAAACGAGATTGTGTGTGTGTGTGTGTGTGTGTGTGTGTGTGTGTGTGTGTGTGTGTGTGTGTGTGTGTGTGTGTGTGTGTGTCTCTGTCTGTCTGTGAATGAAAGAGAGGGATAGAATTGTGAGGAACAGAAATGAAAAAACGAGGTGTGTGTGTGTGTGTGTGTGTGTGTGTGTGTGTGTGTGTGTGTGTGTGTGTGTGTGTGTGTGTGTGTGTGAAAGAGAGGGATAGAATTGTGAGGAACAGAAATGAAAAAACGAGGTGTGTGTGTGTGTGTGTGTGTGTGTGTGTGTGTGTGTGTGTGTGTGTGTGTGTGTGTGTGTGTGTGTGTGTGTGTGTGTGTGTGTGTGTGTGTGTGTGTATGAAAGAGAGGGATAGAATTGTGAGGAACAGAAATGAAAAAACGAGATTGTGTGTGTGTGTGTGTGTGTGTGTGTGTGTGTGTGTGTGTGTGTGTGTGTGTGTGTGTGTGTGTGTGTGTGTGTGTCTGTGAATGAAAGAGAGGGATAGAATTGTGAAGAACAGAAATGAAAAAACGAGATGTGTGTGTGTGTGTGTGTGTGAAACTGAAAGGTTGGTGTGTGTGTGTGTGTGTGTGTGTGTGTGTGTGTGTGTGTGTGTGTGTGTGTGTGTGTGTGTGTGTGTGTGTGTGTGTGTGTGTACGGTCAGTGTGTGTGGTTGGTGTGGTGTGTGTAGTTGGTGTGTGTGTGTGTGAGGTTGGTGTGTGTGTGTGTGTAAGGTTGGTGTGTGTGTGTGTGTAAGGTTGGTGTGTGTGTGTGTGTGAAAGGTTGGTGTGTGTGAAAGGTTTGTGTGTGTGTGTATGTGTGTGAGAAAGGTTGGTGTGTGTGTGTGTGTGAGTGAGGTTGGTGTGTGTGTGTGTGTGTGAAAGGTTGGTGTGTGTGAAAGGTTGGTGTGTGTATGTGTGTGAGAAAGGTTGGTGTGTGTGTGTGTGTGAGTGTGAAAGGTTGGTGTGTGTGTGTGCGTGCGCGCGTGTGTGTGTGCATGTGTGTTAAAGATTGTGTGTGTGTGTGTGTGTGTGTGTGTGTGTGTGTGTGTGTGTGTGTGTGTGTGTGTGTGTGTGTGTGTGTGTGTGTGTGAAAGGTCTGTTTGGGTGTGTGTATGAAAGGTCAGTGTGGTTGGTGTGTGTGTGTGTGGGGGGGGGGTGTGGTTGGTGTGTGTGTGTGTGTGGGGGGGGGGGGGAGGGTGTGGGGGTGTGGTTGGTGTGTGTGTGTAAGGTCAGTGTGTGTGTGTAAGGTCAGTGTGTGTATGAGGTTGGCGTTGTGTTTGACTATGGTCAGTGTTTGTGTTATTTTAATTGTGTGCTCGTGTCTGTAGCGATGGGCACTCAAACAGATGAACCATTGTACGCAAGAGTGATGCGACGACCGAGGACCTGCAGTGCACTGGAAACTCTGCTCGCGATGGGCTTTCCTCACTCTCGAGCGTGAGATACAGATATTGTCTTCGTCATTATATCTCTGCCATTTTGCCCTTTAAAAAAAAAATTATATTCCCCCCCCCCCCCCCCGCACCCCCCCCCCCCTTTCAGTTTCATTGCCATTCACGCATTCTTTCAATTCAACAAGACTGGCTCCTTTTATCTGCACACTATAATGTAATTATTCATTCAATGAACACGTGGTGTACGTGTGTCTGTGTGTATAAAGTTTGGATGAGTCAGTTTCCATCAGCTGTGATTATTTGCTCATGAGCCAATGGTAGACACAGTTGTCTTTGGCTTGAATGTTCTGACTGTGTGTGTAGAAGGATCCCGTGTTCTGTTGATCCCACATGTTTCAGGTTGAAGGCCTTGGTATCCACGGCCGAGAAGGGGGTGGAAGAGGCATGCGAATGGTACGTCCACTTGTCTGCATTCCCATCATAATTTGACACCATTGTGTGTACATTTGTAATTATTATGATTATCATAGTTACAAAAGCCTAAACTTTTTTATTGCATCTGTTCTAGGCTGTTCTCGCACTTGTCCGACCCCTCCTTGGATGCCCCTCTGCCTCGGGAATTTGTCCTTTACCTGTGTCCGTCCGGACCTTTGGAGGAGAACCTGATGGATTTCTGGAGATCCTGTCCTTCGAATCCCGCTCTTGCAATTCCTCCTCACATCACACTCTGTCAGTTCTTTCCTGTAAGTCACTCGAGTCGAATCTAACTCCAAGCATTACCACAAGTCTTATCGCACCCACTCTGATTATCTCGAAAATGTCCCCACCAAGTGGATCGTCAGCCTAAATAAGCGGTCGTATCTCTCCCATTTTCTTCACCCCAGTGCCCAGATGAAGCAGTCAGTCCTCTACTGTCCAGCTTAGGCAATCTGGCGGAGCGTCTGCAACCGAGCTTCCCACAGGCACTTTCCCTTCACCTGGTGACTGCTGCCGCATTCCTTGGCCTGTTCGTGCGGGATGACCAGGCGGATGTCCTCCGATCCCTCGCCGGAGAGTTCAGCACGACGGCCACTGGAATTGCAGGTTCTTGGCCACTCGTGCATCGATACATTTTTTTATCACCATTTCTCAGTTTCCTGATTACTTATCATCGATTCTCTTTTTAGACGTGCAGGTGGAACCGCACAGGAAACAACTGCACCTCACTCTGGCGTACCAGTTGCAGAGTACGGAGAGGGCACAGGCGGAACGTTTGGCTCGATGTCTCGACCTGTTTCTGCCGGCTGCATGGCACCTACGGTTGTACTCACGTGACCTCAGATACGCCGGGCAGGAGGTCAGGCTCCTGGGGTACATCCGAGCAGGAACACCCCGACGCAAGCACAAAACACAAACCGAGGAACATTCAGCAACCAAACACAAACACCCGGTTGTGAGTGCTTGGCATACACTTGTGAGCACCGTACCCAGCCTTTTGTGTGTCTCTTGCAGACCCTACGGGTACTCTATTCTTACTACCCGCAAAACGATGACGAGTTAGAACTCATACCCGGAGACTTCATCTTCATCTCACCTGGAAACTCCACTGAGGTACGATTGCAACTCTTCACCAGATTTGCACTGACATTATAAAAGGCTTTCGGGCCCAAGGCCAAAATCAATGCTTCATGTGGTCAATGTCAATTTGTATTATTTCTTTATTTTCTCCTTTACTTGGCTCTCAAAGATGCACTAATGCTCGATAAAGTGGAATCATAATTTCTCTTTCTCTCTTTCTCTCTTTCTCTCTTTAGCCTAGTGTTGGCTTAGCGGCTAGGGTGCCAGCTTAGGATCCTAGGATCCTGGGTTTGAATCCCGGTCGATCGCTGAATTAACGCTAGGGGGGTTGACTCAGCCTGTCATCCTTCCGAGGTCGGCTAATTGAGTACCAGTTCACTGGTAATTCCCTGGTTGTCGTAAAAAGGCGACAAACAGGGTTGGCGGCAGGAAGGGCATCCGGCCGTAAAACATTGCTTCAAAAAAAGGGGACCAACAAAAACAACAACAACCACGGTGCCCGAAAAAGGCCAACCCCCACTTTGCGGGGAAAAATGGCCTCTAAAGGTGGTTTCTCTTTCTCTCTTTCTCTCTCGGGATAAATTGGTGGAGGAGGAATGTGGTGTGTGTGTTTGTTCAAACCAAACACACACATTCAGCCACATAAAAGCATTGCCTCAAACAGGGAACCATGATTGTCATGGGGCCCGCAAGGCTAACCCCCGCTATAGCGGGGAAAATGGCCTTTAAAACGATCATTCATTCTCTTTCTCTCTCGCTCTCGCTCTCTCTTCATTAATCTTTACAAACCTCTTGATAATCTCCCTGCCCAGCTGTTTGACCTCCGACCCTCCTGGTATCCTTCTCTTCTTCGAAAGTCTGACACCTCATTTTCATTGGCTTATCTTTTTCACGTTACCATACTCTTCTTTAGCTCACATTATCCTTTTTACCCTGCACTTGCGAAACGAAAAGCAGGGTTGGCATTCGGGTGCGTACATGTCATGTATGTACTTGCACGCGCGTCTGCTTTGAATGAATGAATGAATGATCGTTTTAAGGCCATTTTCCCCGCTAGAGCGGGGGTTAGCCTTGCGGGCCCCATGAGCTCATGGTTCCCTGTTTGAAGAAAAAAAAATTTTTATGGCCGGATGCCCTTCCTGACGCCAACCCTTGGTCGCTTCTTACGATGCGCAAGGATACGGTGTACCTATTCTAAATTGGGGTACACACCGGGATCATTCATCCCAGCAAGCTGGTACTCAATTTGCCGACCTCTGAAGGATGACAGGCTGAGTCAACCCCCCTGGCGTTAATTCAGCGATCGACCGGGATTCAAACCCAGGATCCTAGGATCCCAAGCCGGCACCCTAACCGCTAAGCCAACACCAGGCTAAAAAAGCTTTAAAAAAAAAAAGAAATCATTTTCTTGGCAACCGTTGGTCCGATTGACACAAAATTTTACCATAGGAGCGCCTCTGCCTGTAGAATTTTTTATTTTATGATGACGTCATAGGTCACGTGGTACGGACGCCATCTTGCAAAAACGTTACACCTCTATATCTCCGAAACCGCTCAAAATGGAAAAAAAACGAAATGGAAAAAATGTAAACAAGGCTCATTTTCAAGTACTCCCCATGGGGAATAAGATACACTACATGTCAAAAAGTATGTGGACACCCGATCATCACACCCGTATGTGCTCATCTCATTCTAAAATCATGAGCAATACTATGGAGTTAGTCCCCCCTTTGCTGCTATAACAGCCTCCACTCTTCTGGGAAGGTTTCCACTCGATGTTGGAACATTGCTGCGGGGATTTGCTTCCATTCAGCCACAAGAGCATTATATTATAGTCAGGTTCACTATGTCAATAAATTATATTTCGTTCAAAATCATGGTAGATTAGCAAACCTATACATTTTTGGAAAGGTTATAGCATAAGGAAACTAAAAATCAATGTTTACATTTAGACAGATACCTGTATGGCGGCCATTTTGGATTTTCAAAATGGCCACTGTAAAATACATATTTTGTTCTATTTCTGCCTCTAATTACCCTAAAAACTTTTTAAAATATACTAAACCTATATTTTCAGGGACAAGGAATCCAATGAAAGTATCAAATTAGTGCTATGGGGAATGGTAAGACACGAATCAAAGGTTTTGAATTGCAAAATACTGTCTTTATATTCGCGATAAGTTGCATAATCAAATACATGTTATCATTTTGTACAGGCAGTTAATAACATCAAAATGTGTCACAATAATTCATATCACCAAACATACACAGGCAGTCAGCAAAATCATATATACACATGCAGTCAGTATAACTTCACATCTACACAGGCAGTCAATGACAAAATATACACAGGCAGTCAATGGCATCAAACATACACGATTACAGAATATGCCATTTAGAGTTCGTCATCACTGTCCTGTGTGTCGTATCCGACAATATAGTCCGCATCGTTTTCACAGTCCGTTCCACACAAGCAAAGGTCGGTCAAATTGATTGGCAAATCGAATTGGTCGAAAGGTCGATCGAATCGAATTCGATGAATCGAATCGAATCGAATCGATCGAATTGGTCAAATGGTCGATCGAATCGATTGGTCGAATGGTCGAATTGTTCGAATGGAATTGGTCAATTGGTCGAATTGGTCGAATCGAATTGGTCGGAATTGGCAAATGTAAACATTGATTTTCAGATTTTCCATGTAATAACGTTTCCAAAAATGTATAGGTTTGCTAATCTACCATGATTTTGAACGAAACAACATAGTGAACCTGACTATTAGTGAGGTCGGCCACTGATGTTGGGCGATTAGGCCTGGCCTGCAGTCGGCGTTCCAATTCATCCCAAAGGTGTTCGATGGGGTTGAGGTCAGGGCTCTGTGTAGGCCAGTCAAGTTCTTCCACACCAATCTCGACAAACCATTTCTGTATAGACCTCACTTTGTGCACGGGGGCATTGTCATGCTGAAGCAGGAAAGGGCCTTCGCCAAACTGTTGCCACAAAGTTGGAAGCACACAATCGTCTAGAATGTCATTGTATGCTATAGCGTTAAGATTTCCCTTCACTGGAACTAAGTGGCCGGGCGCTAGACATGAAAAACAGCCCCAGACCATTATTCCTCCTCCACCAAACTTTACAGTTGGCTCTATGCATTCAGGCAGGTAGCGTTCTCTTGGCATCCGCGAAACCCAGATTCGTCCGCCGGACTGCCAGATGGTGAAGTGTGATTCATCACTCCAGAGAACGTGTTTCCACTGCTCCAGAGTCCAATGGCGGCAAGCTTTACGTCATTCCAGCCGACGCTTGGCATTGCGCATGGTGATCTTAGGCTTGTGCGCGGCTGTTCGGCCATGGAAACCCATTTCATGAAGCTCCCGACGAACAGTTGTTGTGCTGCCGTTGCTTCCAGAGGCAGTTTGGAACTCGGTAGTGAGTGTTTCAACCGAGGACAGACGATTTTTACGCACTTCAGCACTCGGCGGTCCCGTTCTGTGAGCTTGTGTGGCCTACCACTTCGCGGCTGAGCTGGTGTTGCTCCAAGACGTTTCCACTTCACAATAGCAGCACTTGCAGTTGACCGGGGCAGCTCTGGCAGGGCAGAAATTTGATGAACTGACTTGTTGGAAAGATGGCACGTGGTATCCTATGACGGTGCCACATTGAAAGTCACCGAGCTCTTCAGTACGGCCCATTCAACTGCCAATGTTTGTCTATGGAGATTGCATGGTTGTGTGCTTGATTATATATACCTGTCAGAAATGGGTGTGGCTGAAACAGCCGGATCCACAAAATAGGAGTGTCTGCATACTTTGGGCCATGTAGTGTATGTTAATGATGATGTCATCGGTGCCTTCATTATTACGTTATATTTCGACAAGTACAGCGAGCACTTGATCTGATCAGAATGAAAAAAAAAACATTTCTCTGCAACTGTAGGATCTACACAACAAAATTTTGACCAAAGGAGCGCCTCATCCGGTAGAATTTTAATGATATTGTCGCGTGACTACCCTTGGTGAACACCGTAGGGTAACACGGATGACCGATTGCGAGACTTTACACTCCCGAGGCGAAAACTCAATGGCGGATTCAAGCTCAACACAAAGTTAAACGCGCGGGAGGCCAGACGCAACGAGCTCCACAGCCTTATCTATTAAAATGAAACACCCAGGAAACTGCGTTCAAATATGTACAGAAAATAATATAAGGATTTATTATTGAAAAGTAATAACAGTGAAAAAAAACACGCGCCGGTAATACTAATAACTAAATCGGGACGTCCCCACACGACTGATATCAAACACAAAACGAGGGAGATTAATTACGAAAAGAACACGTCACGTCGTTCAAAATGTACGCGGATTCGGGCTTATCTGGTCTTTCGTCGTCTTTGTGGCTGCCGTCCAACACCGCTCCTTTCGGCCCGATCGCACACCTCGCTCCAAGTTCCACGGCCCTCTGCGTCCGCCTCCAAGCGCCACCAGGCCTCGTCGGTCCAACGGCCCACACACACCACGAGCTCCTTTGCTCCAACGGTCCACCGCAGGGCTGCACGAAGCAACCAAAACCAAGTGCCAACTGCCAACTGCAACGAGCTGTGGTCACGAATGTTCAACGAACCGTGTCCTGTGCCAACTCCGACGAACTGTGCAACGAACCGTGTCCTGTGCCAACTGCCACGAACTCTGGTACGGAACTGTAACAACGAACTCTGCGACTCAACTCTCTCAACTCTGGACTCCACTCGAACTGCCGAAATGGCGTCCGACCGTCGCCTATATTGGTGGCCGATGACGTCACATTGGCGCGCTCCTCAGCCAATCATAGCCTCCCAACTCGCCCAGGTCACGCCCTCTGCGGCATGCGACTCCTGACATCTCCCGTCCGTGACCCCGCGGTCCTGGTGTAACACGTGCCAGCGAGGTTGGTAGGCCTTTGAGGTGCGCAGGCGAGGTTTGTAGGCCTTGGAGGTGTAAACGGTGGCGGTGTATTGTGGCGGTGTTCTTGGCCTGGTGGTGCCCATTTATTACGAAGTCAATGTCAGGGAAAGGGAATTATTTAATGTTGCACTAAGGACCTAACTAATGTTTATGTGGTTTGCAGTGCCATAAAGGACAAAGGTTTGATTACTAGGTGATACTCACAGGGGCGTTACCTTTAATCCCTCACTATTTAACACTCGAATCTTCAGGTAGATCCACACTCATACATCTTACCCCGACAACCGCCTGAACATCAATAACTTATTACATGTAGAGTCCCTGTCACGACAGCCGAATACCTACCTATTCAGATCTACCTAGCTCTAGATGTTGCATTACCAAATTCATAACACAGCCCCCCCCCTGGAACCGTAGCTCCTGCAAGGTTCACCGCAGGGCTACCATTCCAGCCTTAACACTTACTGTCACACACTTAATTAACCTATGAAATAAATCAGGAAGGGCTGTGGGAAGTGAGTCGGACTACCTACCTACACTTCCTTAACATGCTGAACCCCTTAACCATCATGCAAGTATGTACATCTTCTTCGTTGTTCCTGTGGAGGGAGGAAACAACAACACACAACACTAACTTAACCACAAAACTTAACCATCTTTCCAAAACTCAAAACTCTAACCTTTGTACATACCCCGGTCTACAGACCGCGTCCCCCGGTGGATGCCACAAGACTCAACCTTACCTGCGGGGCCATCCCCAATGCATCCCCCTAAATTTCCTCGGGCCCTGTCCAGATGTTACAGGTGAGTGACACGGCTCGGTGGATTTCGCCCACATTCATGCTACACAGACCCCTTAACCACTCATTCTCATTCCATAGGTCATCAAGGCATTGCAAAAATCAACAAAGCACTTATTCCCAATACACCCCCTGCAGGACCATGGCATTGATGTCATTCACGTGTGTGTGCATTCCTCAACTAGGCAGCGGGGAGGTACCGCACAAAAGATGGTGGGGGCGCATCAGGCTGTGGTGCCCGCAGTCCCAAAAACAAGTCAACCGACTTACAAATTCATTGCCCCCCCCCCCCCCTTTACCTCTTGGCCCCGTGACAGCCCAACAGCCCCTTTCCGCCGTTACCTCGCCGGTGAGGGTCTCCACACACACCAGGCTCCTTTGCCTCCTGCTTTCGCGCAGCAACACGGGTCACCGGGGGACTTCCTCACCCCGCGGCGCCCAACCAGACCCTCCACCGACGAGCTCCAATTTCCAGTTACCACCGGCTGCCAGGGGTAATTGCCGCAGAGGGGGGCCCGCAGGCATCGCTCCTCAGAGCTTGCTCTGTACCTGCGGACACACACACCTTCCCCACCCATGGTCCCCAAAACACACTTCCTCCCCCGCTGCCATTCAATTCTCCACACAACTCAGCACAATTCAGTACAATTCATAGATGGTGTAAAAGGTGTTACAAGGCTTGCCATGGCCTGCCAATGTGAAATCCCATTCACAGTTCGAATCATTAAATCCTTACACCTTTCCATTAGCACATTTCCAAAAAGCACAATTTATCGCCCCTCATTATCTCCAATAATCATCACTCACTCTCCAGGTTCCACTCTCACGACCACATCAAAACACCTAACCACAATACAAAAACATACGCCACCCACAAGACACTGTGGCTCCCATTCCATCCCCTCACCGGCCATGTCATCACTCTCACCCGCCTCCCAACTCCAAATTACATGTCCCCAATTTCCCAAAGCAAATCCTGAAGCCTGGGACAGTACTCCTCAAAACACTCACCTCAAGTGCAGGTAGTTGCAGGTTGGTCAGGTTCAAGAGTGCCATCCACCACACCTAATTTCCCCCTCACCCTTCCAATCCACTCCGGAGCCTCCCGACCCATGTAGGAGCTCAATCTATCCCCGTGAACTATCTGTGGAAGGGCATGCGGGCCCATCTGAATTTTGAACACCACATCAGTCACCTGCCGAAGCACCACCCCAGGGCCCTTCCAAGGTGAAGTGAGTTTTGGGCACACCCCCTTCCTTCTCCGGGGCCAGTAGAGCCAAACAAGGTCTCCAGGAAGGAAACGAGGTGTGTGAGCCCGAGCGTCATACCGCGTTTTCATCTGCGAAGAAGCCAAGCCAATTTGCTTCCTCGCAAACTCATGAGCCTTTTCCATGCTCGCTTTCAAATTGGTTGCATAGCTCTCCACAGTTGGCTCACCCGGTTCCCCTGGTGACGGTCCCATCAACAAATCTGTGGGGACTCGCATCTCCCTACCGAACATCAACAAGGCGGGGGTGCACCGAGTGGTCGCATGCTGGGCGGTCCGGTATGCCATCAATATAAAGGGAAGGTGCTCGTCCCAATCCTGTTGGTTTTCAGATGTAAAGAGGGCCAATTGTGTCAACAGTGTCCGGTTGAACCTCTCTACCATCCCATCCGATTGAGGCCTCAGGGGAGTCGTCCGGGTCTTATGAATTTGGAGGAGCTCGCACACCGACCGCAGGAGGGCAGATTCAAAGTTCCGGCCCTGGTCAGTGTGTAGCTCCCTTGGGACGCCAAATCGGGAGAAGAATCCCTCAACTAGAACTTGAGCTACCAGCCGGGCTTCCTGGTTGGGCAATGGGTAGGCCTCTGGCCACTTGGTGAAGTAATCCATTGCCACCATAATGTACCGATTCCCTCGGCGGGTGGCTGGCAGGGGCCCCACCACATCTACTGCCACCCGCTCGAGCGGTGCCCCGACATTGTACACCTGGAGCGGGGCCTTGCGCGCCCGTGGGGGTCCCTTCTTACCGCGGCAGAGGTCGCAGGATCTCACCCAATTTTGAATGTCTCTACCCGAATTCACCCAGTAGAACCTCTGTCGTAATTTGGACAAAGTCTTGGCCACGCCCAAATGTCCCATTGTCCTAGTCCCATGCACGTGCCCCATAACCACTTCCTTCAATTTGTTAGGTACAATTATCAACCAGGAAGCTACATCACCCATTGGTGTCACCCACTTTCTGAACAAATAGCCCTCTTTCAACCCCAACATCTGCCACTGTGCCCAATAGGCCTTTACCTGGGCTCCGTGTGGAGCAATCTCCTCCCAAGAGGGTCTTTTGTCCTCCTCTAGCCAATGAAAAAGGGGCCCCAAAACGGGATCCTCCCTTTGACTCTCTTGCCAATTCACATCGCCCAATTCCTGTGGGGGTTGTGGCAAAGTTCGCCTGGTCACTCTCGCTGCATATAGGCATGCATCAATTTGGCCCTGCCCAATTGGATCCTTGGCTTCTTGTCTATCACAAAATTTACACTGTGCCTCCCAACAGGGGCGCCGAGAGAGAGCGTCTGCATTGGCATGTGCTTTGCCAGGCCGATGTTGCACAGTGAAATTATACTGCTGCAGCCTCTCAAGCCACCTTGCAATTTGTCCCTCCGGCTCTTTGAACCGAAGGAGCCATTGCAAGGAGGCATGATCCACTCGGATCACAAACTCCCTCCCATAAAGGTAAGGGTGAAAGTGTCCAACTGCAGACAGCAAGGCCAATAGTTCTTTGCGGGTAACGCAATAATTTCGTTCGGGCCTCGAAAGTGCCCGACTGTAATACGCAATAGCCCTCTCGACTCCCTGTTGCATTTGTGACAACACAGCTCCCAATCCCTCCTGGCTCGCATCTGTGTCCAGGATGTAATTGCCATCATCCGTTGGGTATGCCAAAACTGGGGCCTCCACCAGACGTTGTTTTAAGTGACTGAATGCCTCGATGCAGCTCTCTGACCATACAAATTTGGCTCCTTTCTCTGTCAATTTGTGCAAAGGTCTTGCAATTTCCGCGAAATTTGCCACAAATCTCCTGTAGTACGAGCAGAGGCCCAAAAATCCTCGGACCTCCCTTACATTTTTAGGGGCGGGCCACTCTTGTACAGATTTTACCTTTCCTGGGTCCGTGGCCACGCCGCTCTCACTGATCACGTGACCCAGGTAAGTCACTTCCCTCCTGAAAATTTCACACTTGCTCGGATTTAATTTCAACCCGGCACCCCTTAATCTCCCAAATACGTCTGACAAATTCTCGACAGCCTGTTCAAATGTGGGAGCGTGGACCAATACATCATCCAAATAGACGAGGCAAGTCTGCCACGGTAAGCCAATTAAAACACGTTCCATCAGACGCTCAAACGTGGCAGGGGCATTGCACAATCCAAAGGGCATGACGACAAACTGCCAGAGACCCTTTCCTTGTGGTGAACGCCGTTTTCTCCCTCGCCTCTTTATCCATTTCCACCTGCCAATAACCGCTCTTTAAATCCAACGTGGAGAACCACGTTGAGCCTGAAACGGCATCGAGGGTGTCATCGATCCTTGGCAGGGAATACGAGTCCTTGAGTGTCACATGATTGAGCTGGCGGTAGTCCACACAGAACCGAGTGGTCCCGTCCTTCTTCTTCACCAGCACAATGGGTGACACCCAAGGACTCACCGAGGGCTCGATAAATCCGGCTCTTTCCATTTTGCTCACCTGTTCCTCTGCCTCCTCCTTCTTAGCGAAAGGGAGCCGCCTCGGCGGTTGGCGAACAGGCCGAGCCTCGCCAGTGCTAATTTTGTGCCTGACGAGACTCGTACGTCCAACATCCTCGGGGGAGAGAGAAAAAACACCCAAGTTCTTACCAACCAAATTGTGCAACGTCTCTACCTGCTCCGATGTTAGGCCCTCTTCAGAGCGTGCCATCATGTCCCGCACTCCCTCTGACCAATCACATTTCCCCAAATTTTGCCCTCCTTCCGGCTGTACTGGCAAGCATGTGGATCCACCTCCTCCGGTGACCTCTACTACACTACTGCATTTGGCTACGATGGCTCCGCCCCTTATAGTGCGGGGGCTGTCGGACAAGTTGAGCAGCCTGACTGCCAGCATAGGCCCACGGGTGTCTATGAGGGTGCGACCCACCATTAATTCCTCCGTCCCCTGCGAGGACCACGACTCCACTAGCCCCAGCTGGCCAATGGGTTGAGCACCTGCTGCTAACTCTGCCATCACGACTCTCTCGGACCTGGGAGGCACGGTCACAGTGCGCGGCACCTCCAGCCACGTCCCCTGCACCTCCTCGTCATCCCCCAGTCCCATTAACTGCAGCCTCTCGGTGCCCAACCACATATGACCACGCCCAAGGTCTAATTGGCAGTCATGTTCCACCAGGAAACTCAGTCCCAACAGACACTGATCGCACACCCCCGCCACCCACACAACCACGCTGACCTCCAGGCCACCCAACTCCATCCTCACCACTCCGCGTCCCAATATTGGTGCCGTTGCCCCCGTAGCCAGTTGAAGGCTGTGTCCTTCTACCCTATCAATTTTGTCCCAGCCTCCAACACTCTGGTCTAGCACACCCGGATTGATAATGGTGTCACTGGCTCCAGTGTCCACCACAGCCTCACAAAATTCTCCCTCAATTTTGCATCTAACCCTTAGATTACCCGTGCCAATTTGTCCGCAATTCACTACTTCCACCAAAGGAGGGCGCTTCTCCACACACTTGCCAGCCGAGCATGGCCCCGTATGCTCGGCTCGTTCTAGTTTCCCGCACACTCTACCTCTATTGGCCCAGGCGGAGGTGGTGGTCCTCTGTCTGGCATCTGTGGACCTACTGGGGGCCCCCTCCTTTCTGGACTGCGAAGCCTGTCAGGAGGTGGGGGCCCATATGGTTGCCGACAATTCCTCTGACTGTGCCCTCTTCTCCCACATCTAAAACAAGTCCCCAAGAACGGACCCCTCTGGTAGCCAGGTGGAGCCCCCCTTTCTCCCGGCCCAGCCCGATAAAAATCAGGCCGTCCTGATGGCCAACCTGGACCACCCTGTCGTGACTCGCTCCCTGCAATTTGTCCCCCCATCAAATTTGTCAGCTGGCGGCTGATTCCCCTTAACATTCGCCCGATGTCATCCTCTGGCTTTTCCCGATCCCGCACCTCGGTCTGCCGTACCGTCACAGGTGCCCTCTCTGATGCGCGGTTCGACCTTCTCAAAAAGGTCAGTCTCGCCGCGCATTCCGCTGCCCGGTGCACCGTGGGTGGGTCCTGTAACTCCACCAACGTCCGGACCTCAGGATCAGGGAGAGCCGCCATAAATTTTTCTATCGCCAGCTTGTCCCACGCCTGTGCTGGTAGGTCCCTGTATGCTATCCTCACAGACTGGTATATATCCTGGGCCAGCTCCTGCAACGTCTCATTAGGCTTTTGCCTGCGATGCAGCAGCTGTGCCCTGACCAGGTCGCACCTTGCGCCTGTCCCGTACCTGTTATTCAAGGCCTCACAAATGGCCTTGCTGGTCAATATTCCCTCTGGGACTACGTTCAACACGTCGGCGGCTGACCCACGCAGTGTCGCCACCAGATTCCCCATGCGCTCCCGCTCTCCCCAACCATTGAGCTGAGACACGCACTCAAATTGTGTCAGGAAAGCCTCGAGGCTCCCTGATCCGTCAAAATGTACGAGGGGGATTGTTTTTCCAGAGACTCTATTCCCCGATTCCTCTCTGTCCAAATCCAGTCCGGGGCCAAAACACCCCCCCAACTGGGTATTCCGTTTCGGAGCCTCTGGTGTCCAAATGTGGCTCGTGGTGAGGGTCTCCTGGGTCACCTTAATCTGGTCCTGAAAATGTTTAACCGACCTACTCACCTCTTCCTTCAGGCTCTCTTGAACCCGACCAACCTCCTTCTTGATGGTATTGTCCCAGATCTCCAGTCGCTCCTGCATAAAATCACTCACCCTTTCATTATCCATTAGTGGCCCCCACAGGCCTTTCTCAATTAACCCTTGCTCCTGCTCTTTTATGCGGGTTTCCAACCCCCTCACCTCCTCGGCCAATTTGCCCCCCTGCCGGTTGAGCAGTCCCCATTCCTCACTCTGCTGTAGCATTCTGGCATCCACCCGGCCCCGATAGCCTTCCAGGTCCCCATTTGCTTTAGCAATTCGAGCATTTGTGGCACCAATCTGACCCTCCAACTTTTCCCCCATTTGGACAGCCTGCGTCACGCCCTCCTCTATTTTTGACATTAATTCTTCCCGTTTCAATTCAATTTCCACCCCTATGGCTTTTTCCATCTCCCCCATTTGAGTTTCTACTTTACCCTCAAATTTCCCCAGTCTGTCCGTAATTTGGTTTTGCACTCTCCCTTCTATGCCATCAATTCGTTCCCCCAGCTGCTGTGCCATTTCCCCAATTTTTCCTTCCAATTGTTCATTCCTTTCCTTTATTTCATTCCCTTGTTCATTCATTTGTTCATTCATCACCTCCATTTTTCCCTCCAATCCATCGATTTTGCTGTCCATCCCTTCGATTTGTTCTTTCAATCCCTCCTTTAATCCTTCAATTTTATCACTCTGGGCATTCAGTTCCCCTTTTAACCCATCAATTTTATTTCCCATTCCTTCAATGTGTCCCTCCAATCGATCACTCATTCCCTTCATTCCTTCCCTCCATTCCTTCCCCTGTGACTTCATTTGTTCATTCAATTCCCGACTGGCTCGCTCTCTCTGTGCGTACATGTCTCCCATCTGCTTTCCCAATCGCTCACTGTTCTTTTCCATCCCTTCAATTTGTTCCTCCAATCGATCACTCATTCCCTTCATTCCTTCCCTACATTCCTTCCCCTGGGACTCCATTTTTCGAAGCAATTGACCCAACATCTGGTCGGTTGTCGGGGCCGTTCCTACTACTCCCGACTCCCCGGTGGGGGAGGGGGATAAGTTGGTGCTCGGGACGAGGGAGGTTCCAAGGCTCACCTCTGTATCTAATTCCCCTATTTCCGGCTCACTCCCGACGCTGATGGAGGCCTCGCTGCGTACTTCCATCTCATCAATTTCCGACATCCGCTTTCCGGAAGATTGTTTCCCGCGCGCGTATTTATTTTAATAATTCCTGAAACAATTTAAATTTGACGAAGACACGATATCGCGCTCCGTTTGCCCGATTGATTATTAAATTTCTCCGCCTCGACTATAAAAATTTTGCGTTCGAACGTCGGGCGCAATGTACGCCCGACCGTGTCGATGTCTCCCCGCGGACAAAAAAATTTGTCCGACCGTGTCGATGTCTCGCCGCGGACAAAAAAATTTGTCCGACGGGTTCAAATCCCACTCCTGACACCACTTGTCGCGTGACTACCCTTGGTGAACACCGTAGGGTAACACGGATGACCGATTGCGAGACTTTACACTCCCGAGGCGAAAACTCAATGGCGGATTCAAGCTCAACACAAAGTTAAACGCGCGGGAGGCCAGACGCAACGAGCTCCACAGCCTTATCTATTAAAATGAAACACCCAGGAAACTGCGTTCAAATATGTACAGAAAATAATATAAGGATTTATTATTGAAAAGTAATAACAGTGAAAAAAAACACGCGCCGGTAATACTAATAACTAAATCGGGACGTCCCCACACGACTGATATCAAACACAAAACGAGGGAGATTAATTACGAAAAGAACACGTCACATCGTTCAAAATGTACGCGGATTCGGGCTTATCTGGTCTTTCGTCGTCTTTGTGGCTGCCGTCCAACACCGCTCCTTTCGGCCCGATCGCACACCTCGCTCCAAGTTCCACGGCCCTCTGCGTCCGCCTCCAAGCGCCACCAGGCCTCGTCGGTCCAACGGCCCACACACACCACGAGCTCCTTTGCTCCAACGGTCCACCGCAGGGCTGCACGAAGCAACCAAAACCAAGTGCCAACTGCCAACTGCAACGAGCTGTGGTCACGAATGTTCAACGAACCGTGTCCTGTGCCAACTCCGACGAACTGTGCAACGAACCGTGTCCTGTGCCAACTGCCACGAACTCTGGTACGGAACTGTAACAACGAACTCTGCGACTCAACTCTCTCAACTCTGGACTCCACTCGAACTGCCGAAATGGCGTCCGACCGTCGCCTATATTGGTGGCCGATGACGTCACATTGGCGCGCTCCTCAGCCAATCATAGCCTCCCAACTCGCCCAGGTCACGCCCTCTGCGGCATGCGACTCCTGACATCTCCCGTCCGTGACCCCGCGGTCCTGGTGTAACACGTGCCAGCGAGGTTGGTAGGCCTTTGAGGTGCGCAGGCGAGGTTTGTAGGCCTTGGAGGTGTAAACGGTGGCGGTGTATTGTGGCGGTGTTCTTGGCCTGGTGGTGCCCATTTATTACGAAGTCAATGTCAGGGAAAGGGAATTATTTAATGTTGCACTAAGGACCTAACTAATGTTTATGTGGTTTGCAGTGCCATAAAGGACAAAGGTTTGATTACTAGGTGATACTCACAGGGGCGTTACCTTTAATCCCTCACTATTTAACACTCGAATCTTCAGGTAGATCCACACTCATACATCTTACCCCGACAACCGCCTGAACATCAATAACTTATTACATGTAGAGTCCCTGTCACGACAGCCGAATACCTACCTATTCAGATCTACCTAGCTCTAGATGTTGCATTACCAAATTCATAACAATATTTATGATGTCATAGGTCATGTGGTACAGGCACATCTTGGAAAAATCAAACCCTGGCACTTTTATATCTCCAGAATCGCTCCACGGCAAAAATTGAATCGTGGCTCATTGTAAAGAACTCCATATGGGGGAATAAATGTTAATAATTATGTCATTGGTGCCTTAATTATGACGTCATAATTTGACAGGGACAACACTTGGTCTGATCAGTTTGAAATTTCTTGAGCGTGATCTACACAACAATTATATTGGATAATATAAATTTATGACGTCATCACTCACGTGGGCTGGCAGCCATATTGGATCAAAGAAAAAACCCTTCAAAAACTGAAGAGTTGGCTGGCACCAAGTTGACTGCGCAGGGTAAGTATTCTATGAATACCATCTAATTTTCCATAGCCACCCACCACAACCCCATTCTCTTCCTACCCTTCTCTATTGCCGTACCCTCTCGTTTCGGTTGCCCTTCCCCTGCCCTTTTGGTTGCACTTTTTTCCACTGTAGTCAAGAGCTCTGTACACCAAACAAATCTATTAATCAGGAACTCTTAAACCACAGGGTAATGTACACTGTTCATGAAGCAGTGTGAGAATGTGTTCTTTGCGCTGCACAGCCCTTTTGCAATATACGAGGAACCTCAGACACAGGAAAAGGTTGTTTGGCCTATCACACCCGTATTATATTTGCTTGGCTTAAATTATTTAACTTTCCTTAATAGGCTGGGTGTTTTTCCATGTTATTCCAACCAGAAGCTTCATTCTTATGAAGCATATAATCAGACCCATTACGCTCAGAAGGAAATACAGAAAAGACAGCCGTGGTGGTCTTTTCAAAATGATGTCCCTTCTACGATGCAGTGCACTTCCTTACAGGTTGGACATATTTCTACTGCGCAGCCATGGCAATTAAATCCACACCAGTGAGAGCAATATGAGGCCTTGCGCACTCCACCACCAAGCTGCTCATTTAAATTAAGACTGAACAATAGATGACATTAGCAGGACATTGATTAAGGACTTCTAGCCGCCGTGGGAAATAATAAGCCGACTTTTCAGGTGGTCAACACTTTGTCAGAGCAAATGTTGCAAAAAATTCCTGTGGTTTCTCTTGAAAGACAAGATCTCATGTGAAATATTTGTGTAGGTTGAATATGAATGAATGATCGTTTTTAAGGCCATTTTCCCCGCTAGAGCGGGGGTTGGCCTTGCGGGTCCCATGACAATCATGGTTCCCTGCTTGAGGCAATGTTTTTATGGCTGGATGGCCTTCCTGGCGCCAACCCTTGGTCGCCTCTTACAATGCGCAGGGATACGGTGTACCTATTCTAAATCGGGGTACACACCGTGATCATTCATCCCAGCAAGCTGGTACTCAATTTGCCGACCTCGGAAGGATGACAGGCTGAGTCAACCCCCCTGGCGTTAATTTAGCGATCGACCGGGATTCGAACCCAGGATCCTAGGATCCCAAGCCGGCACCCTAACCGCTAAGCCAACACCAGGCAACACCAACAACTGTAGGTTGATGCAACGTTTTCCCTTCGTTTAGGACAGGTTACATTAAGAGCGTGGATTATATAGTTATCAAAAGTATTGGGGCAGTAAGGTGGCAGAAAGTAATCTGTTCATTCAATTCCTCATAGAATGTTGATGGCAGAAAGCACAGCAGCACAGCGTGGGCCCTGTGACAAGCACTGTACCATTCCACATTTTCGTGTGTGTGTGTGTGTGTGTGTGTGTGTGTGTGTGTGTGTGTGTGTGTGTGTGTGTGTGTGTGTGTGTGTGTGTGTGTGTGTGTGTGTGTGTGTGTGTGTGTGTGTGTGTGTGTGTGTGTGTGTGTGTGTGATATATTATACGAGCAAAATATATATTATACTAGCAAAGGCACTTGAAGTGGAGGGGGAGATGGAGGAGTGGGGGAAAACAGAGAGAGAGAGAGACAGAGAGGTGGGAATTGGGGGTAGAATGGGGGGGGGGGGGTGAAGGGGAGGGTGGAAGGGAGGAGGAAAACAAAAAGAGGGAAAGGAGAGGGGGGGGGGTGGGTTAGCAAAGAGAATGATACGTGATGCTTAATGGCCATGCATATACACACACACATTGACGAGTGACGAGCACACACTTAACAGAGCCACTGAGTTTGGGGGAAGTACCGTCACTTCCCAGGATACTCTGGGTACCAGCGATGCCATTGTTAATCACGCCGCTTTTCTCACCGTACTCAGCGGGGCATTTCTTCAAGAGGAATTTCCCCCTCTTCATGGATGCCAACCGATGGGGATTCTCCATGCGCTATCCTTTTCAAGCAAGGAAGCAGCATGTACCATTTTTAAAGTCTTTGGTATGACTTGAACTGGTCCAAAAGGGATGGGTGTATTTTAGGAGACACCATCTCCTTACTGGATGGCCTTTGGCTTCCTATGGGAGCTTATCCGCCCTTTGCCAGGTGTTGTTTTTGGTCCTGGCAGGGTGTCATAGTTACCCTCCCCACTAGCAAAGCCAGTGAGGGGTGTCGGTTTAGTCGCCGACAACCCGACCATGCGGTAGGTAGCACTGGGTTACATGGTACCAGTGACGGTCCCAAAAAGCAATGCAAAGTCTCTCTCCCCCACCCCAAAGCAAATGAATGCAAATGAAAACCTGTTTTAAATGCAAAGAATGATTTACGAAATAAGTTTGCAACTGTAGGATACCATAAGTTATTACTGCAAAGATGGTTAGGCAGGGGGGTGGGGAGGAATAAGTAATTTTTGACCTATCTTTCCTTTGTTGCACCTCCAACCAAAGTTCATTCCAAACGAGACATAATTAATCTATTACAAAATTGGCTTCAAAAAGATGCCTTATGCTCGCTCCACCATATCCCCTCGCTAACGAGCAAAAATAATAATTACAGAACTTGTGCACCATATTCAACCTCAACAATTGTTTCTCGTTGAGGCGCATCTTGTGATAGAATACAATCTTATTATTAATTTGTGTTTTTTTCAAGTTATCATTTGTGTTTTAATGGTCAGAGTGACTGCTCTGAGTCTGTGACGTCGGTGGTTCTAAGTTGAACCCATCTGAGTCATACCAAAGACTTCGGAAATGGTACATGTTGCTTCCTTGCTTGATGCTCAACATTTGAAAGGACAGAGAACGGACAAACAACCATAGGTTGGCAACAGTTGCACAGGCTTTGATGGGCCTTTCATGTTGAAGTTCCTAAGATAACAACTCATTACCATTATTATTATCATTATTATCACCATTATTATTATTATTATCATTATTATCATTATTATTATCATTATTATTGTCATTATTATTATCATTATCTTTATCATTATTATCATTATCATTGTTATTATCATTATTAGTATCATTATTATTATTATTGTCATTATTATTATCATTATCTTTATTATTATCATTATCATTATTATTATTATTATTCATTGTCATTATTATCATTATTATTATTATCATTATTATCATTGTCATTATTATCATTATCATTATTATAATTATTATCATTATTATTGTCATTATTATTATTATCGTTATTATTATCATTATGATCATTATTATTATTATCATTATTATTATTGTCATTATTGTTATTATTCATTATTATTATTATTATCATGATTATCATTATTATCATTATCATTATTATCATTATTATTATTATCATTATTATCATTATTATCATTATCATTATTATAATTATTATTATTATTGTCATTATTATTACTAGGGCATGCCCGTACTATATATATATCTAAAATTATATCCCCCCCCCTCTATTTACATGAAATGGTTTGGTCCATTCGCAAAGCCAAAGCGAACGGCTTGCGAGTACGGTGACAATCCCCCCCCTCTATTTACATGAAATGGTTTGGTCCAAAGCGAACGGCTTGCGAGTACGGTGACAATCCCCCCCCTCTATTTACATGAAATGGTTTGGTCCAAAGCGAACGGCTTGCGAGTACGGTGACAATGCCCCCCCTCTATTTACATGAAATGGTTTGGTCCAAAGCGAACGGCTTGCGGAGTTTGGTAAAGAAATCGCCATAGCGTGCACAAACGCGCAGGAAAGCGAAAGAATCGCAAATTAGTTTTAATTAGTTTTAAAACATAGTTTAACGCCAACATAGCGGCAACATAGTTTGCCAACGTGAAATAAATGAATACGCTCTCAAATGTGCCGTCCGAGGCAGAGTCTGTTCGGCACGTTCGGCACACGTGATAACTCGCTGCTCTCTGATTGGTTGAATCGTTTTTTGGACATAGCTCGGTAACTACTTGTCCGATTAATATGAAACCTTGAAAAGGCACATCCTCGGGTCCCCAGCAATATACCTGGCAAGTTTCAAGTATATCGGACCCGTGGTTGTCGAGAAACAGCGGTCACAGACAAACACACAGACATACACACATACACACACACACACACACACACAGAGATTACTGGAATTATAGATAGATTATTATTATTATCGTTATTATTATCATTATGATCATTATTATTATTATCATTATTATTATTATTATCATTACTAGGGCATGCCCGTACTATATATATATCTAAAATTATATCCCCCCCCTCTATTTACATGAAATGGTTTGGTCCAAAGCGAACGGCTTGCGAGTACGGTGACAATCCCCCCCCTCTATTTACATGGAATGGTTTGGTCCAAAGCGAACGGCTTGCGAGTACGGTGACAATCCCCCCCCCCCCCCTCTATTTACATGAAATGGTTTGGTCCAAAGCGAACGGCTTGCGAGTACGGTGACAATCCCCCCCCCCTCTATTTACATGAAATGGTTTGGTCCAAAGCGAACGGCTTGCGGAGTTTGGTAAAGAAATCGCCATAGCGTGCACAAACGCGCAGGAAAGCGAAAGAATCGCAAATTAGTTTTAATTAGTTTTAAAACATAGTTTAACGCCAACATAGTTTGCCAACGTGAAATAAATGAATACGCTCTCAAATGTGCCGTCCGAGGCAGAGTCTGTTCGCCACGTTCGGCACACGTGATAACTCGCTGCTCTCTGATTGGTTGAATCGTTTTTTGGACATAGCTCGGTAACTACTTGTCCGATTAATATGAAACCTTGAAAAGGCACATCCTCGGGTCCCCAGCAATATACCTGGCAAGTTTCAAGTATATCGGACCCGTGGTTGTCGAGAAACAGCGGTCACAGACAAACACACAGACATACACACATACACACACACACACACACACACAGAGATTACTGGAATTATAGATAGATTATTATTATTATCGTTATTATTATCATTATGATCATTATTATTATTATCATTATTATTATTATTATCATTACTAGGGCATGCCCGTACTATATATATATCTAAAATTATATCCCCCCCCCTCTATTTACATGAAATGGTTTGGTCCAAAGCGAACGGCTTGCGAGTACGGTGACAATCCCCCCCCTCTATTTACATGGAATGGTTTGGTCCAAAGCGAACGGCTTGCGAGTACGGTGACAATCCCCCCCCCCCCCCTCTATTTACATGAAATGGTTTGGTCCAAAGCGAACGGCTTGCGAGTACGGTGACAATCCCCCCCCCCTCTATTTACATGAAATGGTTTGGTCCAAAGCGAACGGCTTGCGGAGTTTGGTAAAGAAATCGCCATAGCGTGCACAAACGCGCAGGAAAGCGAAAGAATCGCAAATTAGTTTTAATTAGTTTTAAAACATAGTTTAACGCCAACATAGTTTGCCAACGTGAAATAAATGAATACGCTCTCAAATGTGCCGTCCGAGGCAGAGTCTGTTCGCCACGTTCGGCACACGTGATAACTCGCTGCTCTCTGATTGGTTGAATCGTTTTTTGGACATAGCTCGGTAACTACTTGTCCGATTAATATGAAACCTTGAAAAGGCACATCCTCGGGTCCCCAGCAATATACCTGGCAAGTTTCAAGTATATCGGACCCGTGGTTGTCGAGAAACAGCGGTCACAGACAAACACACAGACATACACACACACACACACACACACACAGAGATTACTGGAATTATAGATAGATTATCATTATGATCATTATTATTATTCATTATTATTATTATTATTATCATTATGATCATTATTATTATTATCATGATTATCATTATTATCATTATCATTACTAGGGCATGCCCGTACTATATCTATATCTAAAATTATATCCCCCCCCCCTCTATTTACATGAAATGGTTTGGTCCAAAGCGAACGGCTTGCGAGTACGGTGACAATCCCCCCCCTCTATTTACATGAAATGGTTTGGTCCAAAGCGAACGGCTTGCGAGTACGGTGACAATCCCCCCCCTCTATTTACATGAAATGGTTTGGTCCAAAGCGAACGGCTTGCGGAGTTTGGTAAAGAAATCGCCATAGCATGCACAAACGCGCAGGAAAGCGAAAGAATCGCAAATTAGTTTTAATTAGTTTTAAAACATCGTTTAACGCCAACATAGCGGCAACATAGTTTGCCAACGTGAAATAAATGAATACGCTCTCAAATGTGCCGTCCGAGGCAGAGTCTGTTCGCCACGTTCGGCACACGTGATAGCTCGCTGCTCTCTGATTGGTTGAATCGTTTTTTGGACATAGCTCGGTAACTACTTGTCCGATTAATATGAAACGTTGAAAAGGCACATCCTCGGGTCCCCAGCAATATACCTGGCAAGTTTCAAGTATATCGGACCCGTGGTTGTCGAGAAACAGCGGTCACAGACAAACACACAGACACACACACAGACACACAGACACACAGAGATTACTGGAATTATAGATAGATTATCATTATTATTATTCATTATTATTATTATTATTATCATTATCATTACTAGGGCATGCCCGTACTATATATAAGCTAGGACGTGCCCGTACGTGGGTGCCCGTTCCTTGCCAAAAAAAAAAAAAAAATTTGTGTAGGGGTGTGTGTGTGTAAACATCCTAGGGCGTGCCCGTACGTGGGTGCAAAAAAACATGCGTGCAAACAACAACAAAAAAAAACTTTGAAACCACGTGGCAGTAACGACCACAGAACCCCCCCCCCCCTCTATTTACATGAATGGTTTGGTCCATTCGCAACGACCACAGAACCCCCCCCCTCTATTTACATGCAATGGTTTGGTCCATTCGCAACGCCAAAGCGAACGGCGAACGGCTAAATCGCCATAGCTCGGTAAGTACTTGTCCGATTAATTTCAAACCTTGAAAAGGCACATCCTCGGGTCCCCAGCAATATACCTGGCAAGTTTAAAGTATATCGGACCCGTGGTTGTCGAGAAACAGCGGTCACAGACAAACAAACAAACGTACAAACGTACAAACAAACAAACACACAGAGATTACTGGAATTATAGATAGATTATAATTATAATTATTATCATTATTATTGTCATTATTATTATTATTATTATTATCGTTATTATTATCATTATGATCATTATTATTATTATCATTATTATTATTGTCATTATTGTTATTATTCATTATTATTATTATCATTATTATTATTATTATTATGATCATTATTATTATTATCATTATTATTATTATTATCATTATTATCATTATGATCATTATTATTATTATCATGATTATCATTATCATTATTATCATTATTATTATTCATTATTATTATTATCATTATTATTATTATTATTATCATTATTATTATCATTATGATCATTATTATTGTTATTATTATTATCATTATTATTATCATTATTATCTATATTTTTGCACAATTTGACATTGTTCGGTTTGTGTATAATGGTTGGATCCACCGAACGAACACTCTAAAGTTTGATATTGTGCTGAGGTGGGATGCATTTGATAGCTTTTGTTAACAGAAGGCCTGGTTGTTTCGAACAAATGCAGCTGCGTGTTTGTGGAAAGCTGGGCAGACAGGAAACGGAAGCATTTGGCGATTGCATTCTCAGCAGAACTGAAACCAAAATGCCAGCTCGAATGGCCGAGTTGGTATTGTGAGCATGCGGAGGGTAAGAGAAAGACTGTGCAGGCCTCACGCACGGTTGGTTAGACCATTTTCACTCGCAATGGTGCTGTCCCATCAGCTGATATCCGCTCCTGTTAACAGTTCCCAGTGTGTAAGTTGGGCCTTGAATTACCCGACAAGGTGTGACCGTGTGTCTTGTGACTGACTCTCCCAAAATCATTATGACGTTTAACATCTTAAGGCTTAATTATGCTCCAAAGACAAAAAGCAAGTTCTTATGAAACGTCCGCTTTCCCAACTCTACATGCGTATTCTCACACAAGTCATTGCTGTTACTCATAGTTTGTGCAATTGTGTGTGACGTGTATCATCTGACGACAGGATAGCTTTGTTTGCTCCATTTCTTGTTCCGATTTATTCAGGACCGTCATGTGAGTGTTTGCTCACTGTAGATTCCGGAGGAAACCGCCAGCGTTATCAGAATGTCCTTGAAAATCATGTTTGCTGACATTGTGCTTTACGTCATTTTGCACTGTGCCAGATACGCTGCTTTTGACACCAGACTCGTTGGCACGATGGTTAGAGCGTACACTCGAACCATAGACCAAGGATTCCAACCTCGCAGACCTAGCGCACTCCGGCAGACAAACAGCTCGGCACCCAATCCTCCAGATGTGGCTAAACTTCATGAAAGCTCTCTGTATACCTGTCCCATATGTTTCGATCAGTTGGCTTCGTATTATCACAGGTGATTCATGTCTTCGGTTCCTTAAAAACACACGTTCGTTAGCATTTGTTTTTTTGTTTTTTCTTTTTAATCACAGGCTTACCAAAAATGGCCTCGAAAGGTGGTTTTTTAATCACAGGCTTACCAAACGACAGGTGTGGTTTTGTCAGCATTTCGGAGCATTTGGTATGATATTGATAAGATCATTTCGGATGGTAGTTATTGGCTTTGAATTCGGTACTTTTCATGATTATCACATTTGACAAGCACCAAATGTTTAATACTTGCTTGTCCAGTATTTGTCACTATGCTCAGTTATACGGAACATCGTTTTGAAAGGGACAATTTTTTCGACTAGCAACGGTACCAGCCCTACGGGCGGGGCTTCAATTGGGAGGCCCAAATGAAAAGGTAAAATATCAGAAATTGAAGGCTTTTTAAAATTTTTAACGATTCATATAAACACCCGTTGAATCATATCACACGCAAATCATCAAAATCTAAACAGTATCTTACTATAATTCAGCAAATGTCCCACAGTGATCGATACACTATGATTGTGATGATCGTGATTGATAAATCGTGTTCACAAACGCTATGTCGTATGAATGAATGAATGAATGATCGTTTTAAAGCCATTTTCCCCGTTAGAGCGGGGGTTAGCCTTGCGGGCCCCATGGCAATCATGGTTCCCTTTTTGAGGCAATGTTTTTATGGCCGGATGCCCTTCCTGACGCCAACCCTTGGTCACGCTCTTACGATGCGCAGGGATAGCGCAGGGTGTACCTATTCTAAATCGGGGTACACACCGGGATCATTCATCCCAGCAAGCTGGTACTCAAATTTGCCGACCTCGGAAGGATGACCGGCTAAGTCAACCCCCCTGGAGTTAATTCAGTGATCGACTGTGATTCGAACCCAGGATCCTAGGATCACAAGCCGGCACCCTAACCGCTAAGCCAACACCAGGCTATACCAGGCCAACACCAGGCTAGGCCAACACCAGAGTATGTACTCCCAATACGTGTTTCCTTCAGTTGAAATGGGTTAGAATTCTCTCAAGCAGGGATTCAACCCGTGTCCTTGTAAAAGGTCTTTGTCCGAGATCATCGAGTCTGTGCAGCGATCGGTGCAGCAGTGCAGCGATCGGTGCAGCCATTTGTGCGGCACCCGGGAAAACATCGTCACAATGAGAACAATGAACGTTATGCGAACGCGAATGTTATGCGGGAGTCCAACCCTGAGAATGCTGGAGACTAAAGCTGAAATTGGGAAAACGAAATGGCCTATTTTACTCCTGGAGATCCCAGGATTATCCACCCAAAATATCTTTGTGATCGGTTCAGCAGTTTTTACGGTACCTTCAAACAGACAGACGGATGGGAATTTGATCAATTATAGTAAGATAGTTTTGAAAGGGACGACTGTTAAGATAGTTTTGAAAGGGACAATTTTTTAGATAGTTTTGAAAGGGACCACCGAAGGTGCATGGAGGTTACATTTTCACCCTTCTTTGTTGATCTGCTTGTGGAATACAACAGGCATTTTCAGGCCATTTTCCCTGCTAGAGCGGGGGTTAGCCTTGCGGGCCCCATGACAATCGTCTCCATTTGCCCTATTTTCTGCATCTCTCCTTGTTAACCCCCTTGCGCGCATTTCTTCTTCCACCACCTTTAGCCAAGTCTTTCTCAGTCCTCCCCGTCCTCTACTTCCTTCTACATTCATTTCCGTCATTTTTCTCAACCAGTCACTTTCATCCTTCCTCAACACATGACCAAACCATCTCAACCTGTTTCTCTTCACAGCATCCATCACAGGCTCGATTCCCATCATCTTTCACAATTCATCATTTGTCTTCCTCTCTCTCTCAACGATACTCCGCACATCCACCGAACCATTCGCATTTCCACCCTTTCCAACCTTCGTTGCTGCTCTACGTTCATTACCCATGTTATGTTATGCGGGAGTCCAACCCTGAGAATGCTGGAGACTAAAGCTGAAATTGGGAAAACGATGCAATTGGGAAACTTCCATAAATCATAACACTTCTCACACATGCAGCATACACCTTTCCCTTCAGCTTCAACGACACTCCCCTCCTCATCAGCACGCCACTCAGTTCCCGAAACTTCTTCCATGCACATCTCATTTTAGCAACCGTTGCCGAGTCTGATCCACCTTCTCCATTCAGCATGTCTCCTTGGTAGCAAAATATTTTCACACCTTCCAGCTTCATGCCGTCTCCAAGATCCAACTCAACATTTCCTCCATCTGCAGCTCCCTCTGTGCACACCTTACACTTGAATGAAGCTGCCACACTGGTTAATGACCCTCTCAAACCACTACATTTTTGATGAACCCACTCAGCGCACATTGTACATTGAATGGAGTTCACTCTGACCCTTCCTGCACACAGCACACGGCCACTTCCCAGTTCTTTCCACCTCACCACATGCTTTAACACTTGCCATCACCTTCGTTTTTCCGATATTCACCTTCAGACCTTTTGTCTCCATACATTCCTTCCACTTATTCATCTTCTCCTTCAGTCCATCCATACTTTCCGCAATCAACACCAGATCATCTGCATACAACAACCCCCACGGTAAACCCTCCTTTACATTCCGAGCCAGCACCTCCATCACAGCTACAAATCGTAGTGGACTTAGTACCGACTCCCTGATGCACTCCCACCTTCACCTCAAACTCACCACTGTTACCGTCCTTCGTCCTTACAGCTGTGCGAGCTCTCTCGTAGATTGCCATCACTACTCTGATCAACCATTCCTCCACTCCTAACTTCCTCAATGCCCATGTCACTACTTCGCGTGGAACCCGATTGAATGCTTTCTCCAGATCAACAAACCCAAGAAACAACTTCTTCCTCTTCTCTATGTACTTCTCCTGCAACTGCCTTACAATAAAAAGCGCGTCTGTCGTTCCTCTTCCTGGCATAAATCAAACTGCATTTCGTCAATCTTCACTTTCTTCCTTGTCCTCCTCTCCAACACCCTTTCCAATACCTTTATTCCATGCTCCAATAACTTTATCGCTCGACACGAGCCACAGTCCAGAGGGTCACCTTTCCCCTTGTATAGAGGGACGAGGGTACTCAGTTCCCAAGCCACTGGAATGCGGCCTTCTTTCACCACCAGATTACAGATCTCTGTCATTCTCTTCACACCCCAACTTCCTGCTGCCTTCAACATGTCTCCCACAACTCCCGCCGGCCCTCCCGCTTTTCTACTCTTCATTGCTTTTATCGCTTCCTCAACTTCCTTCTCAGTTATCTTCTCTGCCGGTCCTAAAACTGGGTTACTCTCGATGTTGCTGTCCCATTCATTCTCTGCATTCAACAGCATTTCCATATATATCTTCCATCTTATTTTAATTCCATCTGGGTCCACAAAGATTTGTCCCACTTCATGCTTCAAGCAACTCGCCCCACATCACACCTCTTTCGCTATCTGCTTTGCAATCCTGAATACCGCTCTCTGACCCTCTTCCGAATCCAAGCGTTCTCCGAACATTTTCCTACATGCCTCCTGCGCCTTTGCTACCTCTTTCTTTGCAGCCTTCTTGGCTGCCTTATAACTTTCATGCTCTGCCTTTTCTGCCCCCATACCCTTCGCCTTCTGCAATTTTCTGAACTTCTTCCTCTTCTCGTCAATCCTCTTTCCAACTTCATCATCCCACCACCATGTTTCCGAGTGCCTCGGTGGTCCTTTTGTCCATCCACATACCTCACCAACGGCTCCCAACAGACTATCTTTCATTGACTTCCAACCACTTTCAAGCTCAACCACATCATCGTCTACCCGACTCAGCCTCTCTTTTAATGCCTCCCTCACCGTCACCTCTTTCAACCTCCACAACTTCATTCTCGGATGGTACTTCACCCGCCGAGCTTTCCTCGCACCTTTCACTCTTATGTCGCAGACAACCAAGTGATGCTGTGAAACAGCCTCCTCCCCCGGGATCACCTTTGTGTCCCGGAGGTGCCCCCTATCTCGCCTCCGCACCATCAGGTAGTCAACGGTTGTCGTCGACCCATCTGACGTGTATGTAACAAGATTATTATCCTCTTTCTGGAACTGAGTATTACAAATCAACAAATCAGCTCCATCAGCAAACTCCAAAATCCTTTCACCTTCTCCATTTCTCACACAATATCTGTAACCCCTATGAACTCCTTCAAAACCGTCCATACTCCTTCCCACATGTCCATTTAGGTCTCCTCCTACCACAACAACTTCCTCATCTTTCACGTTTTCCGTCAGCTTCTCTATTGCACACCAAAACATTGTGGAATGAATATCTCTAAGTTGTTCTCTAATATCTCTAATTATCTTCTAGGTTGAATCTGGGAATGAAAGCATCCTACTATGCCACAGTCAGTGAACTTGGGAGGCAGAGTAGGATGTCAGACTGTCCATTGCCTGATATATGTCCAGGGAGATGCCCTAACTTCTTGTTTAAGGTTTAGGGTCTCCAACCATCGCCGAGAGAGGAGCAGAAGCATGTGTGACTGGGATGGAATCTAAACTGATGATCAAAGACCAAGCTGTTTGAAAATAGGAAAGCCTTTACATGTTTATAAATGTGGAACAAATAAGTTGTAAAAATTTATTCCATTATTTGGAGTAAGTGCTTACAGGTGTGTAGTTCACACAATCATTTTTTCTTTTTTTTTCACCTATCTCGTGAAAAGCAATGATATTTGCCAACTTCCAGGCAGATAGGAAGTTGCCAAAGGAAGACAGGTTTAAAAGTGTAGACAGAGTAGAAGAAGCAGAACAGATTCGTTCAACATAGCAGGATTTGAGAATGTGGGCACTGATGCCATCTGGGCCTGATGACAATGTAGGTTAGAGAAGAGATGGAACTTTTTTTATTTTTTACCTTATGAGATGAGAACACAAAGTTCAGTTGACCGTGGGTACGAGGTGATGAGATGATGACAAGTAGGGTGGGTTTTGTTTGGTACATGAGATTTTGAGGCAAACATTGGGTTAAGACATTCTCTCTTATCTCGAGCATATTCGGAGATGGAGAGGGAGCATACACTAGATGGATCACAACGTTGAGGAAGGACATGGGTTGCAGAGTTCAGCCTTTTGAATATTAATAAGATGTTTTTATAGCTTGCCTCAGGGTGGACAAACATTTGTTGTGAGCTTTATGGAGTGACCTAAAGTTTTCTCAGTCAGGTTAGGGTTCCATGTTGAGAAACCAAACTATTTGACCGCAACTGCCTCACAGCAAGATTCAATGCACCAGGGCCAAGCGGATGGGCAGAATAGCCTTTTTTTTTATTTTCTTTTTTTTTGTATACAAGATCGAGACTCATGTAAGAGCTAACATTGATCACAAAAAGACAAACTGACACATAAAATATATGATAAAGGGAGCGGGAGAACAAGATGGAAAGCAGGGACATCGGGAGATCTGTGGGAGGGAGAGGGCTTGGGGGGAGTAAGGGAGGGGGTGGGAGAGGTAAAAAAAAACACATGGACACAGCTAGGACTTCCAGGAAAGAAGTCGGTATTTCAAAAAAGTGGATCTGGGGTGAATTAACGGGGGTAGAAAATATCAAGGTTTTGGATGGGGGAAGACCAAGAGATGGTGGTGGACAGCCGTTTTGAAGGATGATAGGATAGGATGAGTCGGTGCATGATAAAGAAAGTGTGCCTTTCTGAAAGTATTCCCAGGTGGGATCAACATCAGATGTTGTGGATATGGCAACCCAGCCCGATACATGTCTATCGCTGATGTAAAATGACGACGTGTTCATCACCCATAGTGCAGCGAGTTATTGTCAATCATTATGGAACATTGGGTACTTGATCATCATTGTAGTGCGATGACTTATCCATTGCTGCGGTATAATGAGTACTTCTCCCTTGTTGTCGTGCAGTGGATAATTGTTGATGACTGTGGTACTTGGTTAACACTTTTTTGGCCTCTCCTTCTCCCTTAGCCAATCAGTTGCAGTGAGGGCTGGTTGGCCGGCATCTCCCACCTCTCCGGTTTGTCCGGATTTTTCCCAGAAAACTACACAGAACGAGCTCATGAAGCGGCGACGTGGCTGCTGCACCGGTCTCTGCACCCCACGCTTAGCTGCACCTTCTCACAAAGCACTTCACTACACTTCAATGTCACAGAATGCATCTTCCAACATCATGGTGTGTTGCGCAGATTGTACAGCAGTCTGCCCGGGTTGGAATTGCAACAATAATAATAATAATAATAATACATTTATTTTATATAGCGCTTTTCAAGAAGCCCAAAGACGCTTTGACAGAGTACAAAAAAACAAGTGCAAAAAGACAAAAATCAACAGGTAAATAATCAAAGCAAAAGGAAGGAGAAGGAGAAGAGATAGTCAGGGGTTAAATGCTGTGGGTTAAATGTTGAATGCAGTGTTGAACAGATGGGTCTTGAGTGATGTTTTGAATGTGGTGAGTGAGGAGGAGTCTCTGATGGTGTGAGGTAGTGAGTTCCAGAGGGTGGGAGCAGCGATGGAGAAGGCCCTGTCCCCCCAGGATCTGAATTTGGTCCGCATGGGGGGGGGGGGGGGGGTCAGGAGGTTGGTACCAGCAGAGCGGAGGTTGCGGGTGGGAGTGTGTCTGGAGAGGAGGTCAGTTAGGTAGGATGGGGCCAGGCTATGGAGGGCTTTGTAGGTCAAGAGGAGGATTTTGTACTGGATTCTCTGGGGGATGGGGAGCCAGTGAAGCTTGTAAAGGACGGGGGTAATGTGGTCACGGGTCCGGGAATGGGTGAGTAGACGGGCAGTTTCATTAACAATTAACTTCATTTTAATCGGATTCAGGAAGATTGAGTAACAGACACAAATAACTTTGCACCCTTATTTTAGAAACCAAATGATCTGAACACAAATCATTGAAAAGATAAATTTCCCAAGTGTCCTTCAAAATCTCTTACAAGTCTTAAAATCCATAAACTACTCCTAACTTTAACATGATTTCATAAACAACAAAATGTCCGCTGTATGACTGCCACGCAGAAATTCCACCTCAGAGGAAACGTTAGAACTAAGATGGCACCCAGTACCTACCGCAAGTGGCTTTGGGAGATGGCGAGAATTTTCAGTTTTTGGCTAAGTGAGGGATTTGCACACCTCATTCGTAAGCAACGTCGAAGGAACGGCAGTGTGGACGATGACCAACATTCTGGTGCTGACCCATACGGGGTTATGGGCACATTTTCAGCAATCGAAGTGGAAACATACCACGTGTTTCCACTTCCACACCACCACCACCTTCAGAGGCCATTTTTCCCGGCAGAGCAGGGGTTGGCCTTTTTGGGGCACATTGGTCCCCTTTTTGAAGCAATGTCGATGGCTGAAAATGAAAGTGGCAGCAAGTGATATCGCAAAGGGGGTGGAATGGCAATGAATTCCGAAATTACTGTGAAACGAAACCATACCTGTTCAAATTTACACATTATTGGATGTGGTGCTGGTGGGGTTCGTGGTTGCCTGTAAAGGTTTCTAAAAAAAACAAAAAACAAAACACCTTTAGATGCCATTTTTCCCCGCAGAGCAGGGGTTGGCCTTTTTTGGGCACCATGGCCCCCTTTTTGAAGCAATGTTTGATGGCCGGATGCCCTTCCTGCCACCAACACTTTTAGACGCCTCTTGCAACACACAGGGAATTACCAGTGAACTGGTACTCAATTTGCTGACATCGGAAGGATAACAGGCTGAGTCAACCCCCTAGGGTGTTAATTCAGCGATCGACCGGGATTCTAACCCAGGATCCGAGGATCCCAAGCCGGCACCCTAACCGCTAAGCCAACACCAGGCTTAGCCTGTAAAGGTTTATACAGGGTTGTAATAAACAAAACCCCAGGCGAAATACTAACTGCCCTTCTTATTTTCTCTTCATTTGTAGCACATGGCTGCGGGTAGCATTATTTGTTGGGTTCCAGCTTTGCCACTGATGTAGTGCCTCCTGTTGGTTAAAGCAGGAACTTGTAATTTGTTCAATATAATTAGTATACTCTTCGTGAAGAACACCGTGAGATCTTTAATGTCAACAAACTAATTCTAGCAGACTGGACACCCGGCTTAATCTCGATCCGAAGGATGGCGTACACATTGATTCCTTGCTCTGCCTATGAAACACCAGGATAACAATTTATAGCCGGGTCGAGAATCAAACCCAGGACCCGGTGTGTACCCCGGTTTAGAATAGGTACACCGTATCCCTGCGACTAAAACTAAGAGGCGACTAAAAGGGTTGGCGTCAGGAAAGGCATCCGGCCATAAAAACATTGCCTCAAAAATCGAACCATGACAATTACGACTACATATGGGCAGGGTACAGCCCGAAGTGGAGATCGGTTTCTGAGGTTTGGGACTTGGAATGTAGGGACAATGACAGGGAGATCAGGAGAAGTGGTGGAAGTATTGATCAGAAGAAGAGTGGACATATGTTGTGTGCAGGAGACAAGATGGAAGGGAAGTGGTGTGAGAATGGTGAAGGGTAGGCACTAGGCAGGGACAGAAATACAAGTTTGTGTGGCAAGGGTGCCCGGAGGGCGTGAATGGTGTTGGTGTCCTGTTTTCTGAAGACTTTGTAGACAGTGTGGTGAGTGTGACGAGAGTGAGTGAAAGGTTGATGATGGTGAAAATGATGATTGGAAAGCTCTTGGTGAACATCATCTCGGGATATGCTCCGCAGGTTGGTCGGAGCGATGAAGAGAAGGACAAGTTCTGGTGTGCTATAGAGAAGCTGATGGAAAACGTGAAAGATGAGGAAGTTGTTGTGGTAGGAGGAGACCTAAATGGACATGTGGGAAGGAGTATGGACGGTTTTGAGGGAGTTCATGGGGGTTACGGACATGGTGTGAGAAATGGAGAAGGTGAAAGGATTTTGGAGTTTGCTGATGAAGCTGATTTGTTGATTTATAATACTCAGTTCCAGAAAGAGGATAATAAGCTTGTTACATACACGTCAGGTGGGTCGACGACAACCGTTGACTACCTGCTGGTGCATAGGCGAGATAGGGGGCACCTCCGGGACACAAAGGTGATCCCGGGGGAGGGGGGAGGAGGCTGTTTTACAGCAGCACTTGGTTGTCTGCGACATGAGTGAAAGGTGCGAGGAGAGCTCGGCGGGTGAAGTACCAACCGAGAATGAAGGTGTGGAGGTTGAAAGAGGTGACGGTGAGGGAGGCATTAAAAGAGAGGCTGAGTAGGGTAGAGGATGATGTGGTTGACCTTGAAAGTGGTTGGAAGTCAATGAAAGATAGTCTGTTGGGAGCCGTTGGTGAGGTATGTGGATGGACCAAAGGACCACCGAGGCACTTGGAAACATGGTGGTGGGATGATTAAGTTGGAAAGAGGATTGACGAGAAGAGGAAGAAGTTCAGAAAGCTGCAGAAGTCGAAGGGTATGGGGGCAGAAAAGGCAGAGCATGAAAGTTATAAGACAGCCAAGAAGGCTGCAAAGAAAGATGTAGCAAAGGCGCAGGAGGCATGGAGGAAAATGTTCGGAGAACGCTTGGATTCGGAAGAGGGTCAGAGAGCGGTATTCAGGATTGCAAAGCAGATAGCGAAAGAGGTGTGATGTGATGGGGGTGAGTTGCTTGAAGCATGAAGTGGGACAAATCGTTGTGGACCCAGATGGAATTAAAGGAAGATGGAAGAGATATATGGAAATGCTGTTGAATACAGAGAATGAATGGGACAGCAACATCGAGAGTAACCCAGTTTTAGGACCGGCAGACAAGATAACCGAGAAGGAAGTTGAGGAAGCGATAAAAGCAATGAAGAGTAGAAAAGCGGGAGGGCCGACGGAAGTTGTGGGAGATATGTTGAGGTCAGCGGGAAATTGGGGTGTGAAGAGAATGACAGAGATCTGCAATCTGGTGGTGAAAGAAGGCCGCATTCCAGTGGATTAGGAACTGAGTACCCTTGTCCCTCTATACAAGGGGAAAGGTGACCCTCTGGACTGTGGCTCGTATCGAGCGATAAAGTTATTGGAGCATGGAATGAAGGTATTGGAGAGGAGGATAAGGAAGAAAGTGAAGATTGACGAAATGCAGTTTGGATTTATGCCAGGAAGAAGAACGACAGACACGCTTTTTATTGTGAGGCAGTTGCAGGAGAAGTATATGGAGAAGAGGAAGAAGTTGTTTCTTGGGTTTGTTGATCTGGAGAAAGCATTCAATAGGGTTCCACGTGAAGTAGTGACATGGGCATTGAGGAAGTTAGGAGTGGAGGAATGGTTGATCAGAGTAGTGATGGCAATGGACAAAAGAGCGCGCACAGCTGGAAGGATGAAGCACGGGAACTGGTGAGTTTGAGGTGAAGGTGGGAGTGCATCAGGGGCCAGTACTAAGTCCACTACTATTTGTAGCTGTGAAGGAGGTGCTGGCTCAGAACGTAAAGGAGGGTTTACCGTGGGAGTTGTTGCATGCAGATGATCTGGTGTTGATTGCAGAAAGTATGGATGGACTGAAGGAGAAGATGAACAAGTGGAAGGAATGTATGGAGACTAAAGGTCTGAAGGTGAATATCGGAAAAACGAAGGTGATGGCAAGTGGTAAAGCATGTGGTGAGGTGGAAAGAACTGGGAAGTGGCCGTGTGCTGTGTGCAGGAAGGGTGTCGGAGTGAACCCCATTCAATGTACAATGTGCGCTGAGTGGGTTCATCAAAAATGTAGTGGTTTGAGAGGGTCATTAACCAGTGTGGCAGCTACATTCAAGTGTAAGGTGTGCACAGAGGGAGCTGCAGATGGAGGAAATGTTGAGTTGGATCTTGGAGATGGCGTGAAGCTGGAAGGTGTGAAAACATTTTGTTGCCTGGGAGACATGCTGAATGGAGAAGCTGGATCAGACTCAGCAACGGTTGCTTGAGTGAGATGTGCATGGAATAAGTTTCGGGAACTGAGTGGCGTGCTGACGAGGAGGGGAGTGTCATTGAATCTGAAGGGAAAGGTGTATGCTGCATGTGTGAGAAGTGTTATGATTTATGGGAGTGAGACATGGGTAATGAACGTAGAGCAGCAACGAAGGCTGGAAAGGGTGGAAATGCGAATGGTTCGGTGGATGTGTGGAGTATCGTTGAGAGAGAGGAAGACAAATGATGAATTGCGAAAGATGATGGGAATAGAGCCTGTAATGGATGCTGTGAAGAGAAACAGGTTGAGATGGTTTGGTCATGTGTTGAGGAAGGATGAAAGTGACTGGTTGAAAAGAGTGATGGAAATGAATGTAGAAGGAAGTAGAGGATGGGGAAGACCGAGAAAGACTTGGTTAAAGATGGTTGAAGAAGAAATGCGGGCAAGGGGGTTAACAAAGGGAGATGCAGAAAATAGGGCAAAATGGAGAACATTGTCATGGGGACCGCAAGGCTAACCCCCACTCTTGCAGGGAAAATGGCCTTAAAATGCCTGTTGTTGTTGTTGTTGTTCAGAATCAAACCTAGGCTAGGCCGTTAAGAGGCGAGTGTGCGTACCTCTAGGACATCCTGCTTATCCTATAACCACCCTTTAAATAGATTAAAGGGTCATATTATTTTCTCTATGGTATATAGATTACAGTAGATCTAGGGCCTCAAGAACGTCATGGGTGTGTTCAGTTACCAACTTCCTTGTACATCCAAGTGGCTTAAGAAAAATCCTATACAAAAACCTCTGCTTAGCCCTCACTCACCCGACAATTGCATTTCATCCCACAGTTCCTACCCGATGTGTGAGGAGATTGAGGGTCGAGAGATGGAAAAGAGAAAGGGAGACATGGCCATCCCACCACCAATTCCACCTCATTCATTCAACGGACAGGTGAGAGAAGGTCCTTCTCTCTCTTTCCCTTTGCATTCTTCCTGTCATTCATTCCTCATTTCTTTAATTGTATTTCATCACTCAATTCCTTCCACACTTCCTGTTCTATTTATTCATGGTAAAGAGTGTTTTGTCGATTGAGAGAGAGGGGGCGAAAATTCCTGTTTTTTGTTTTGTTTTGTTTTTGTATACAAGATCGAGGCTCGTGAAAGAGCTAACATTAATCACACAAAAAGTCAAACCGACACAAACCAACACATAAAACACAAAATAAGGAGAGCGGTAGACAAGATGGGGAGAGAGGGGGAAGGACACAAACACAACATTTGAGAGCAGGGACATCGAGAGAACTGTGGGAGGGAGAGGGATTGGGGGGAGGTAGGAGAGGTATAAAACATATGGACACTGCAAGGACTTCCAGGAAAGAAGTTGGAATTTCAAAAAAGTGGATCTGGGTGAATTAGCGGGGGAAGAAAAGATCAAGGTTTTGGATAGGGGAAGATAAGAGATGGTGGTGAACAGCTGTTTAAAGACCTGGAGGGAGGAGTGGGATTTTTTTTTTTTTTTTTTTTTGTATACTGAATCGAGGCTCGTGAAAGAGCTAACATTTACTTCACATGCCTGTTGTTGTTGTTGCATGCCTTCACATGCCATGCCTTCACATGCCTCCCACCTACCAACCACAAACAAATCAACCAGACAAACAAAATATATAAAAAGAGGGAGCGGAAAACAAGATGGGGAGAGAAGGGGAGGCACATAAACACAACATTTGAGAGCAGGGAGATGTGTGGAAGGGAGAGGGCTTGGGGGGAGGAGGCGTGGGAAGGGGGGGGGGGGGGATAGAGAAGTATAAAACACAAGGACACCAAGGACTTCCAGGACAGAAGTTGGTATTTCAAAAAAGTGGAATTGGGGTGAAATTAGCGGGGGTAGAAAAGATCAAGGCTTTGGATGGGGGAAGATAAGAGATGGTGGTGAACAGCTGTTTTAAAGACCTGGAGGGTGGAGTGGGATTGAAGAGAGTGAGGGAGTTTGTTCCAGAGGTGGGAGAAAAGAGGAATGAATGAGTGAAGGTGAGCAGAGAGTCTTGATTTTGGCAGTTTGACCATAAGAGGGTTGCAGGCAGATCTTGTGCGACCTGTAGGAATATTTGGGGGACAGAGCACAGAGAGAGCTGGGGGAGCAAGGCCGGAGAGGAGTCGGTAGATTTTATTTTTTAGAGATTTTATTCTTCTTCCTCTTTTTAAATTATCCTTAAATGCAAGTTTAATAAAATCTCTTTTGGTGCTGATTGTTTTATTTGACATCATTTTCATCTTGGTCATGTGCATATCTCATTTACTTTTTATTTCTCCATTAAGACATACTGTACAGATCATTAAATTGTAATTGATAGAGTGGATTTAAGGGGATGATACCTCAAAAGTAATTATATCCGCTGCTTATCTATTCACAATGATCGATACGTGGATTTGATGGAGGTCTATCCAAGATGTGGCTGCACACATCAACTGTATATCGGAAGTATTAACAGCATTGGAGTAGAAGGGGAAGTAAATGGTACACTCCTCCCACCTACCAACCCCTTAGACTGGTGATCTACAGCTGCACCTCACCGTCATTCGTCATGGAGAAAGAGTCGATGTGACCTTTGGACGTCACTGGCTGGCTCGCAACCTCGATTCAAATGGTAAGTGCGTGTGTGGGTTCCATTTCCCTGGCTGCTCTGAAATACCACAGACTGAAATACCAGGGATGTGTTCGGCAGGACACAGCCAGTCCCAAGTGGAGATACAGTCACGTGAAAAAGTAAGTACACCCCATGTAACGTTTTGACTTTTTCAACATATTTCAACATACAGCTATTTGATCTTCATTTCAACAATATTGATAGACAAAGGTGATATAATATAACAAATATCATGAAACATTTACATTTTGTAGTCCATTGTATAATTTAAATAAACATAAATGCAAATTTTGCATGTGGAAAAAGTAAGTACACCCCTACATTTATCACTACTTCAAATACCTAAAATTAGAATCAGGTGCACCAGCTCAGGTGCAAATGATTAGAACAACGTTAGAGAGGATCTTGGAGGAACCTGTCTTATTTAAACCTCAGACATTTAGTTTGGTTTGCTCTTTGTTGTTGAAGTGTGCGGCGTCACCATGCCTAGATCAAAAGAGCTCTCTGAGGCCTTCAGAAAAAAGGTTATAGATGCCTACGAGTCTGGGAAGGGATTTAAAAAGATCTCCAAACAATTTGAAATTAATCATTCGACTGTCCGGAAGATCATCTACAAGTGGAGAAGATTCCAAACAACTGCCAACTTGTTCAGGCCAGGCCGCCCCAGCAAGTTCAGCCCAAGAGCAGACCGCAAGATGCTGAAAGAAGTCTCTAAGAACCCCAGAATGTCATCACGTGACCTACAGGCAGCTCTTGCCACTGTTGATGTCAAAGTGCACGAGCCTACCATTAGAAAGAGGCTGCACAAATTTGATCTACATGGGAGGTGTGCCAGGAGGAAACCTTTGCTGTCCAGAAAGAACATCAGGGCAAGACTAAAGTTTGCCAATGAACACTGAGGCAAAGACCAGCACTTCTGGAACAATGTGCTCTGGACAGATAAGTCAACGGTAGAGCTATTTGGCCACAGTACCAGAAGACATGTTTGGCGAAAACCAAAGACAGCATTTGACCACAAGAACCTGATACCAACTGTAAAGCATGGTGGTGGAAATATTATGGTTTGGGGCAGCTTTGCTGCATCAGGGCCTGGGCAGCTCACCATCATGGAATCCACTCTGAATTCTTCATTGTACCAGAGGGTGCTTGAGGATAATGTGAGGCCATCTGTCGGAAAGTTGAAGCTCAACTGAAGGTGGACCTTGTAACATGACAATGACCCTAAACATACCAGTAAATCCACCAAGGAATGGCTGAAAAGACAGAAATGGAGGGGTCTGGAATGACCAAGTCAAAGCCCGGATCTAAATCCCATCGAGATGTTGTGGGGGGATTTGAAACGAGCTGTGCATGCAAGAAACCCCTCAAGCATTGCACAGCTGAAAGAATTCTGCATGGAGGTGTGAGCAAAAATTTCTCCCAGTCGATCTCAGAGACTGGTAGACAGTTATAAGAAATGCCTACTCGAGGTTGTTTCTGCCAAAGGGGGCAATACCACCTATTAGAGCCAAGGGTGTACTTACTTTTTCCACATGCGAAATTTGCATTTATGTTTATTTAAATTATACAATGGACTACAAAATGTAAATCTTTCATGATATTTGTTATATTATATCACCTTTATCTATCAATATTGTTGAAATGAAGATCAAATAGCTGCATGTTGAAATATGTTGAAAAAGTCAAAACTTTACATGGGGTGTACTTACTTTTTCACGTGACTGTATGGCCACATTTTGTGCCACGAGAAGAAACTGGCATAGAGGGGGACGTAGACACGGCTTGCGGTCAAGGCGTGTCCTTAGGTTTAAGAACGATGTGTGCCATACCGCAGAGAGTCTCTGCCCCCACTCTCAGCCGTGACACCACGAGCCCACCTTCTCAGCTGCCATTGGCTGGTGTCCTAATCCATGGGTAGGATAACCAGCCCTGACGTTTTACCCACTTTGATGATGCGCTTTCTGCTGTGATGTCGGGGTTTTCCCATGCAAACTAGTGCTGACGGCCTGTCAGGTCATTTAAGGAACATAAGACAGATTACAAAGGGATGAAATATAAAAGGTGTGAGGGGAAAGCAGTTTTAGACACATACGTGGGGAGGGAAGACGACAGCTCTCTGTACATACAACGACACGTATCCTCTCTCTCAATTAAATTACCTCATGCCTATGCTAATACATGCACGATTGGAAATAATTATCGCTATACTATGCAAATTTGTACCGTAGGAGGCATATTCCACAATAACATCTCTCCTGCTACTATCGAGGACATCACGAATGGACATTATCCTGAAGAATCTCAGGAAATCAAATGATTCTTGACTTTCATCCCACGGTTATAATTTCAGGGTCCACAAATGTCGACTGGTTAGTAATAAAAACATTATAATTGGTTCTAATAATATCTTATTTGCCAGGTACTTACATCCCCACGGATTTGAACCTGCCACCTTCCCTACCTGTGCGGCCAGCCGGTCACCGGGCTCAGCAGTTGGATCCTCCCCTCACACGGATTGGCCAATTACAGGCCCAGCTCACAGGTCAGTACCCAGTGGCATTTTTAATGTGATGATAAAAGCCAAACATTGTCATTTTTACACGAGTTTGGACTTGACTGAGATTGTGATTTCTGTGTGTTCCAGGAGAGGCGATGAGGGATAAAAGAGTACCTGTTGATGCTGTTTTTTGTTCTCCTGCTCTACGCTGTGTGCAGACTGCTCATTACATCATCAAAGGTCTGACATTTTGTCAAATACTTTACCTCATACGTTAAAGCCTTTGAAAGGCCAAACCCTCCACCTTTTAAAAACTCCTATTAAAAAACAACCACATTTTTCTTCTTCTTCCATATGCAGCACAGGGCTGTGGGTAGCATCATTGGCCGAATTGGCCATCATGCCGCTGTAGCAATGCCCTCTGTAGGTTAGGGCAAGAATTTGTAATTTGTTCAGGGTGCCAGCCATAACTCGCCAAATCTTAGCGAAGGACACCGTGGGATCTTTAACTTCCACCAACAAATGCTGGCAGACGGGTCGTGTGTTTAACGTCCATCCGAGGGACACATCCATGAATCACCCTGCCTGTGAAACACTGGGATGATAGTTTATAGCTGGTTCGGGATTCAATCCCAGGCTAGACAGCTTGGAGAAAAGTGTGCATAGCTCTAGTCTAGGCCATTGTGCCAGCCCATGACCATATTAACAACTCTGAATAAAATATTCAAGCAGAGTACAACCACACCATCATAATGTACACAAATTGCCTGAAGCAAGACTGGAAGATATTGTACTTTTTCCAAACATTAACTTCGCTCGTTAGACTTCACCCATTATACTTCACCCTATTGGCCGTTTCTATGCTCATGAAAAGCCTCCGCAACAAAGGAAATATTTCCATTGAAGCAGTTGTGAACAGGTGAATTTTAAATACAAGGATGCCTCGATTTACGTCTAGGATGTGTTCTAGAAAAAGTGTGACTTAAATCGAAATGATTAAATGCTCATCTTACTATAATTATAGTGAATTATAATTCACCAAATGTCCGTCCATCTGTCTGTCTGTCTGTTCGAAGGTACCGTAAAAACTGCTGAACCGATCGCAAAGATATTTTGGGTGGATAATCCTGGGATCTCCAGGAGTAAAATAGGCTATTTAGTTTTCCCAATTTCCTGCTTTAGTCTCCAGCATTCTCAGGTTTGGACTCCCGCATAACATTCGCGTTCGCATAACGTTCATTGTTCTCATTGTGACGATGTTGCTTTCCCGGGTGCCGCACAAACGGCTGCACCGATCGCTGCACAGCTGCACCGATCAGACTCGGTGACCTCGGACAAAGACCTTTTATACGGACACGAGTTGAAATCCCTGCTTGAGAGAATTCCAAACCACTCCCCGCCATCACGGCCATCTCTCCAACTTACAATCCCACGAGATATGCGGAAAGGACGACCCAAAACCAATATGAGCATCATTAAACATCATTCGTATATAAACATCATTAAAAGTAAATAATAACCTCGGCCAAAGTTCAAACGACGTTTAATCTCTACCTGGGAGAATCCCACATAGCTATTTGGGCGGTGAATACGCTAACAGATCGCTGTCTCCATCGATCTTGCCAAGGCCGTAACAACTATCGGCTCAAAATCCTTTTAACAGTTGATTTGGAAGTTTTTACAATGAAGGAAACTAACAATGTTGTTGAAAGTTTATTTTGTGATTAATTTGAGTTATGTTGTTTGGAATTTAAAAAAGAGATATCGAGTTCAAGTGAATGACGACATGCCGTGATGGTTTCTACTTTCTGAACGTGAACTTCGCGGATCGCCATATGCAGATTCGCCACGGACCCACGATCGATGTTTCTATACGTGAACGTACCCGTTTGTTTGCGAACTGGTACGTTTTTCATGGAAGTCCTTCACGAACTTGCTGTCCATGTCTTACGTGCAACTGAAGGTGCTACAGGAATGTGGAATTTATTGGTTTCATGCTTTAGCATTCGCCGTATCTGCATTGCCTGTTTGCTTCTGGCCTCCCATCCGTGCGTAGCGCAAGTATCTCCATAGTTATCCCAAATACCTTGGGGTTACATTTGACCAGGCCCTGACTCACAAAGAATACCTGCAAAGATGCAAGGAGATGGTCATGGCATGGGTAAACCTTGTCTGGAAACTGGCCGGAACATCGTGGGGAGCCTGTGCTAACATCATACACACATCAACTCTCACCTTCATATACTCGATGGCAGAGTATTGTGCGCCAGTTTGGTCAGCGAGTGTCCATTTGAAGACCATCGGTGTTCAGTTAAATGCTGCAATAAGAACAGTGTTTGGAACCCTCAAGTCAACAAAGACCGAGTGGCTTCCTATTCTCTGTAACATTGCTCTGCCAGACATCCGAAGGGATGTGCTGTCATTCCAATACTTCAGTCGCATTTTGGCTACCAAAATTCCAGCCCAATGCCTTCTTGTTGAACATCCGCGCTGTCGCCTCAAATCCCAAAAACCACCATGGAACCACGCCGAGCTTCTTAAAAGGCGAAGCCAACTTGGAGGGCCATCTGGGAGGGTGCCTTACTTCCTAATAAACATATTATACATGATCCAACCACTGCTGCACCTGGTTTCACACTCCCACGCAGGCCCTCAACAGGCTCTGCACTGGACAGGGCCATTGCGGTAGAATCCTCCATCGATGTAGGATGAGGACGGATGTGCTCTGTGACTGTGAAGGAGTCCATACGATGGAGCACATCACGTCACTCTGTCCTTTTATCGGGAGTACTTTTAGCCCTCCACCAACTCACCCCTTGAAGCAGCCACATGGTTGCATGCCACATGGTTGCTACAGTTTTGAGATTGGCACATTGAAGTCATTAAAGGTTAAAGGTTTGCCCCCCATAGTTAGTCACACGAACAACATAAAGGCCCATTTGTAATACAGTTATGTCTTAGTATGTGTAAGAATAGGCCATTTCCCCTCTTAGTGCCTGCGTTGTGTAAATACAGGAAAATAGGCTTTACTTGCCACCGATTTCCCAGCCACCCTAGCCTCGATCCAGTTTGTTAAGCATTGGCTGCCCACTAGTCGAGTAACACGAGGTAGGCCTGAGAAGGAGGAGCGCGGGGTCGGGGTGGGGGCGGCGTTGAGATCGGAGCGGCAGAGGTGATGACGGTAAGAGCCACCAGCCAATCAGGGCTCTAGCGGCATGGCGTGAGGGGGCGTGGTGAGGCGCGTCTGGTGAGTTTGAGAAGGTTCGCGGGGCGTGCCTATATAACGCGCTGCGCAAAGCCCTCAAAAGGACTCGCAGAGGAGAGAGAGAGATAAAAGGACTTGAGGGGGTTTGCTCGTTGTGAAAGGACTTACAGAGAGGGAGCTTGAGAGAAAGGAACTTACCAGCAGGACGAGGACTTGGACGGCGGTGGTGAAAGGATTCGGACTCACAAGATACGCGCGTTGTTTAAGGACTTGTTGGGAGGGGGCTTGATGCGAGGACTAGCGCGGGAACATTTGTTTGAGAACTTGCGGAGCATACGCGCGTTGTTTAAGGACTTGCGCAGAGAGAAGAAGAGGCGTTGAACTGTGCCAAGTACGCGGGCGCAGCCAGACGCGCCGGTAACGCTTACTGCGCTTTTCACCCACGCGAGTAAGCGCGGCCATAGCCGCAAGTGAATAACCGCCAGCCACGTCGAAGTCCGCTCCCTACCAAATCGCCCCTTGATAACTCGCTCCATTCAGACGACACGCGGAGAGCTCCTGCCTTCACCTACTTCCATCCCCAAAGGACGTGCCGGGGACCGGAGAGAACTGCACGAGAGCCATCCCTGGGCGAGCTGGTGAACACCGTCCTGCCATCTGCAATCCCCGTGTCAGTGTGTGTGTGAGACGGGCCCGTGTCCTTGGGTATTAAGTAAGACTTTTAAGGATTTGCTCTGTGTCTCTGCTCTTGAACCATTGTACATTGTAAATAATAATAATTAAACCTGTTATTCCTTTGCTTCCCAATTCGATCGCCTTTGTGATTTCTCCATTGACTAAGCGTGGTACGAATAAGAACCGCTTGAATCGGGGTCTAGTAAGTGATAACGGCGCGGATCGCTTGTACGCAACCACTCTGCGTATCAACACACGTGGTTCGTGTGGGGCTTATCTCCTCGCTTCAGGGCAGCGCGAGTATTTAGGTAATAGCGAATTTGGTCCTAATACCCTATTTCGCGCTGTCCGGAAGGGACGTTATAGGTCCCGGGTCGCGCTGGTCAGTCAAAGACAACGGGACTAATCCCCCCTTGGTAAGGGGAGAAGGCTGGCGGCAGATCCACAACAATATTATACATGATCCAACCACTGCTCCACCCGGTTTCACACTCCCACGCAGGCCCTCAACAGGCTCTGCACTGGACAGGGCCATTGTGGTAGAATCCTCCATCGATGGAGGATGAGGACGGATGTGCTCTGTGACTGTGAAGGAGTCCATACGATGGACCACATCACGTCGCTCTGTCTTTTTATCGGGAGTGCTTTTAGCCCTCCACCAACTCACCCCCCACATGGTTGCAGAACCTGGGCATTAAACTTTAGTGCACCCCATATTGGCCATATGCAAGAGGAAGAAGAATCAAAAAGACTTCAATCGAATCAATTTTTCCCATAAGAAATACACTAATGGAATAAGGCTGGGTTGGGGTGGGGAAGATGTCATAATTTTCACCTACAATATTACCTTTCTGGCTCAACCAGATAATTTCAACACTCATTCTAACACATTTTGACAGTAAAATTTTTGAATGAAATAATTTTATTAAAGTACAGGGTGGCCGCTATATCTTGTCACCCCTTGTAAAAACTGTGAGGGTTATACCACATACATTGTGTTACGGGGTCCTCCCCTATCCCCTGGTCTCGGTAAACCTCCGAACCCCGAGAGGGTCCCCGGCAGAAAGATGTTATCCTTGGTTGAAATCAATCAAATCAATAATAAGACCACACCAAGGGTTATGAACAAACAATAATATATTATAAATCACACCGGAATCACGACACAAATAATAATAGCAATTCGCCCTGCAATCACTATTTTAAAGATGGTACCACCTTATCTATTCCTTTAACCCCAACTCACAGCACTCCCCCAATGTCTCTGTACCCCTCCAAGGCGAAGTCGATTCGCTCCAGCGATCGTTGGATCAATGTCCAATCACAATCAATTGAGGCGTGGACGATCGAAGCAACCCATAGGTCACGTGGTCCAACACCCAGCACAATAGCGGTGGAATGGGAAACCTCCCCAAAGATGCGCTCCGACGTACACGTTTGCGGTTCAATCAGCGAGTCTCCTTATAATCCTCAAAATCCACTTTCTTGCACAGCCGTCCCCGGCAACCCACCGGGGAATAATGCCCGGCCGACGCGACAAAAACCTTTTCACTGAAGGTAGCGCACGTGGCGAAATGGCGGACGGCTTTCACTCGAGCTGGGGCTTTGAGGCAAGGATACTCCGGAACCTCAATGCAGATACCCGACTACCCAGGCTCCACAGCACTCCGGCGATATCACCTATCGCACGAACTTCCTTTCAAGGGCGCAAAGTTCACTCGCACTGTACGCTCGACCGCTCGGTCCGGAGCTTCCACAAGAATGTCTTTTAACGATCTCCTGCCGCCTCTTCTTCCTCACTCCACCTCTTCCGGTGTGCTATCCCATTTCCGGCATCATTTTCATCATGAGCGCTTTTAAACCTTTTCACCACAATAACCCTTACTGAGAACTAACAATACTAACAATAATTAGTGCCAAATCCGTAACACTTCCCCCCCTCAAGAAAGAAAGTTTGAACACAGCGAAAACTTTCTTTGTAGGGAAATTCTTGAAACCAACACAAGCAATCAATGTTTCTCCAAAAATAAAGCAGCAAAACTTCAAACAACTTACAGAGATTTCCAAAGTTAATTCACTCTGGACAAAGCATCAACAACGACATTGTCCCTGCCCTTTACATGTTCAATTTCCAAGTTACCCCTGCAAAGCCAAACTCCATCTCATCAACCTCTGATTTTTTTACTTTTAGTTTCTTTTGAATGAAGGTTTAGGGGTTGATCAAAAATCCAAAGTCAAGCAAATCGATAGCACTTTTCCTGGGAGGCCGAGCTGAGGGCCAGGTTCCATGGTGGTTGGGTGGTGAGGTCTGGACATATTCACTACCTGGACGCCTTTAGGAACGTGGAGTTCACGGTTAATCCGTGTAGGAAAGTTCACTACATGGACGCCTTTAGGAACGTGGAGTTCACGGTTAATCCGTGTAGGAAAGTTCACTACATGGACGCCTTTAGGAACGTGGTGTTCACGGTTAATCCGTGTAGGAATCTTGGCTCGGCTGCTCCGCAGCATTCAGTGCTTCAACTCTTTCTAACTTTCCTAACAATCACGGTTGGACCACTTGTCACTGTAGTCACATGAATGGCAGTCTCCTTCTCGGCCACTGCTCTGATAATCCTTCCTTCGGGAGCTGCCATAACTCTGGAAGCCTCCATAATAATATCGATTGCAGCCACCACCACTACTACTCCGTGGTCCTCCTCTGTAGCCCCCTCGACCCCTAGGAAATGCCTTCCCTACTGTGATGGTCCGACCCTCCAACTCCTTGCTATTCAGATCCTTTTCTGCAACTCTGGTGTCCTTTGAGTTTTCAAACGTGACAAAGCCAAACCCTCTTGACTTTTGTGTCTCCCTGTCTTTTATCAGCAGCACTTCCAAAAGCGGTCCATATTTGCTGAAGGCAGACTCCAGAACCTCTTCCTTTGTCTTGAAGTTCAGTCCCCCTACAAAGAGCTTGCCAATATTGCCTCCCTCCCTGACGTGCGTGTGCTGACACTTAGTTTCAGGGTATTTCCTCTTCTCTTCAGGGCGCTTCCTACTAGGCTTTTCCACAAACATCGGGTTACCAGAAACATGGCCACCGACCAAATCATTCCCGGTAACAAAAGATACTCCTTCTACAGGAAGAGTGGCTTGTAAACCGACGGTGACCGGTCCTGACACCAAATCGGACTCCAAATGGATGACATGAAGTGTAGCACTAACACAACCACCAATCCCCTGTAAACGAACACTATCCCCAGTTGCCGTCTCCTCGGACCATGGCAAGATGCCTTCAAGCATTAAAGATTGATGTGCTCCTGTGTCCCTCAATATCCTAACAGGTCTCCGGTTAGTCAAGGCTCCATCCAGTGACACAAACCCGTCTGAAATAAATGGTTGGTAACCCTTTTGAGGGCGATTTCTCACAATGGCCATTGCATTTGGAGTCGTACTAGTCGAACTCCGCTCCTGATTTTCCTTTCCCAGAGCATAACAGGTGGACATCAAGTGTCCAGGTTTATGGCAAAAAGTGCAAGTAGGCCCGGAGGAGAACCTCGTGGTCTGCCAAGGCATGGGGGTGGCGGTCTGCCTCGAGCCCCCCGGACGATAGGTCTGTCTTGAAACCGCAGTCTTCTGATTTCTAGAAGTCGTGGTGTCAGAGTGGTCCTCATTTTCATCTCGAGGCCGCCCCCATGGATTTTCATTCTCCGCCCCTGATGTACCATAGCTCCCCTGGCTAGGTCTAGGCGAGAAGTTAGGTTTGTGGAACCTCATCCTGTGTGCTAAGGCATAGTCATCTGCCATGGTTGCTGCCTCATACAACTTTGGTACTTTCCTTTCCTCCAGATGTACTTTAATGTCCTCGTGGACACACTGTTGGAATTCCTCCACCAGGATCAATTGTCGCAATAGTTCGAAGTCTTTCCCCACTCCTTTTGAATCACACCACCTATCAAGCATGGTTTCTTTCAATCTGGCAAACTCCACATGGGTCTCACTCTCCCTCCTCCTGGCATTCCGGAATTTTTGCCGGTAAGCGTCCGGGACCAATTCATAGGCTTTGAGAATGTGTTTCTTCAATACCTCGTAATCTGCACATTGGTCAATCGGTAAAGCTGAATAAAACTCTTGAGCTTTACCCACCAGAACACTTTGCACTAATATGGACCAGTACTCCTCAGGTCAGTTTAACAGTCGAGCCACTTTCTCAAAGTGTGGAAAAAACTTGGCTACCTCCTTTTCATTGAAGGGTGGAACCAGCCTCACATGTCTGCCAACATCCCAGGTGTTTTGACTAGGTGTCGAACCAGTCGGCATGGATGGTAGCTCTCCCCGTTCTTTCATTACATCCAGCTCCTTGAGTCTAATTTCCTGCTGAAGCGCCATTTCACGATCCCTTAACTCCCTTTCGGCTTTTCTCTCCTCTGTTTTTTTTCTCCTCAAACCTTTCCTGGAGTTCTCCTTCAACTCTCCTTTCCTCTGCTTGTTTCTCTTCTCTTCTCTCTTCTGCTTTTCTTTCCTCTGCTTTTAATCTTTCCTGGAGTTCTCGTTCCACTCTCCTTTCCTCTGCTTGTTTCACTTCTCTTCTCTCTTCTGCTTTCCTTTCCTCTGCTTTTAACCTTTCCTGGAGTTCTCGTTCCTGTTCTGCTCTTCGTTCCTCTCTCTGCAATTGCAACTCCAGTTTCCGGAGCTCCACCTCTTCTGGTTCCTCGGGTAACCAATCCCGGGCTACCTCTTCCCATGTTCCTAATCCCACCATAGATTGTATCACCACTGTCTGCATCTATGCCTTCCTCATATTAGTTCGGACCTCCAAGCTAAAATGTTTGGCCAATTTCCCGAGGTCCAATTTTACTAATGCTCTGAACTGTGCTTCACTAGGGGTCACTGCAAACTTCTCTGCGTCAAACTCCATGGTGACTATTGTTAACACCTGTTAACCTTCACACAATAAATGTTTTTTTTTAAACTTTTTTTGTTTTTGTTTGTTTTTTGGAAAAATTTAGGAATGTTGGAACAAGTTCCAAATTTGGCAATGTTAGGGAATTCTTTCCCGGACTAAATCTAGGAAATTTTATATCCCGGACGCAGACCCAATTTCGAGCCCACGAATATCAATTGGACGAGCCCCCAATTTCTGTTACGGGGTCCTCCCCTATCCCCTGGTCTCGGTAAACCTCCGAACCCCAAGAGGGTCCCCGGCAGAAAGACATGTTATCCTTGGTTGAAATCTATCAAATCAATAATGAGACCACACCAAGGGTTATGAACAAACAATAATATATTATAAATCACACCGGAATCACGACACAAATACTAACAATAATAATTGACTGTAATACAAAGATGTTGGGTTCAAAAGGTCAAAGGTCGAAGATCACGTGAGATTGAATTGAAAATCTTAGTTACTGTGATAACTTGTGAACCACTGCAGGCAAACCTAACACATGTGGATTGTAATACAAAATGTCGATGGTCATGTGACCTTTCAAACTCATTTTGTAAACCATAACTTGAGTTAGATGCAGCTGTCTTCTACTTGTCTCTTTTCTCTCCCGTGACCTTTAATTGAAAGCAAACGTTGGTGGATTGACGGAGTTGTATCCAGACACGTTCATGTCAAATTCTGTTTTTGAGTTTTGCTTGAAGCATGTTGAATTACGGAACTAAGATTTTTCTTTCTGACGTAACACCATTTACATATGTATATTGCCATAGCAAATTCTATTGTATGTTATCATGCATATAGCAATAAACTATAATCTATTCTATTAAACTCATTTCTTAACCTACTCATTACTTTCATTTATTCAGTCCCAGTCCTCCCTCCAGGTCTTTAAAACAGCTGTTCACCACCATCTCTTATCTTCCCCCATCCAAAAACCATGATCTTTTCTACCCCCGCTAATTCACCCCAGATACACTTTTTTGAAATTCCAACTTCTTTCCTGGAAGTCCTTGCAGTGTCCATATGTTTTATATGTCTCCCACCTCCCCCCAAGCCCTCTCCCTCCCACAGTTCTCTCGATGTCCCTGCTCTCAAATGTTGTGTTTGTGTCCTTCCCCCTCTCTCCCCATCTTGTCTACCGCTCCCCTTATTTTGTGTTTTATGTGTCGGTTTGACTTTTTGTGTGATTAATGTTATCTCTTTCACGAGCCTCGATCTTGTATACAAAAAAAGAAAAAAAAGAAAAAGCAATTCGCCCTACAATCACTATTTTTAAGATGGTACCACCTTATCTATTCCTTTAACCCCAACTCACAGCACTCCCCCAATGTCTCTGCACCCCTCCAAGGCGAAGTCGATTCGCTCCAGCGATTGTTGGATCAATGTCCGATCACAATCAATTGAGGCGTGGACGATCGAAGCAACCCATAGGTCACGTGGTCCAACACCCAGTACAATAGCGGTGGAATGGGAAACCTCCCAAAGACACGCTCCGACGTACACGTTTGCGGTTCAATCAGTGAGTTTCCTTATAATCCTCAAAAGCCACTTTCTTGCACAGCCGTCCCCGGCAACCCACCGGGGAATAATGTCCGGCCGACGCGACAAAAACCTTTTCACTGAAGGTAGCGCACGTGGCGAAATGGCGGACGGCTTTCACTCGAGCCGGGGCTTTGAGGCAAGGATACTCCGGAACCTCAATGCAGATACCCGACTACCCAGGCTCCACAGCATGCCGGCGATATCACCTATCGCACAAACTTCCTTTCAAGGGCGCAAAGTTCACTCGCACTGTACGCTCGACCGCTCGGTCCGGAGCTTCCACAAGAACGTCTTTTCACGATCTCATCCCGCCTCTTCTTCCTCGCTCCACCTCTTCCGGCGCGCTATCCCATTTCCGGCATCATTTTCATCATGAGCGCTTTTAAACCTTTTAACCACAATAACCCTTACTGAGAACCAACAATAATAACAATACCAACAATAATTAGTGCCGAATCCGTAACAATTGGTAGTACACTTTTAATTTAATACTCATTTTACAGTGCATGACACAAGCCTTAATCGAGTGTCCATTGGATTAGTTTTTGCTCCATCACTGTCGTTACAGAGATTAATCTTGCGCCATGTTCTGTGTGATACTTTGCGGACCATTTGTGGGGTGATATGATTAAAAGGAAGTCTCTCTGCTTGTTTAAGGTCATCAGAAGATTTGTAGTGCTGCTGTGCAACAATCTCTTTTATCAAGCCCCAAAGGCAATGTTCCAATTTTTACAAAGGGTGACAAGACATTGTGGCCACTCTGTACAGTAAAACTATGTAAACTATGCTGTGGATGAGAGAGAGAGAGGGCGAGAGAGAGAGAGAGGCACAGAGAGTTATGATCAGATGGAGGAGGATAGCGGGCAGGAGGAAGTTCGTTACGTATCCACATCGCCAGCATATGTTCCATCTTTTCCATGCAAGAGCTCCTTTGCTTTGTAATCAACTTGGATGTTAATGGCTTAGCATGTTTAGCACTTTCGCGAATTTGTTCTGCATTTTTTATAAAAATTGCACATAGGGTTGTTGGAGACAAACCTAAGTGCCGAACAACATCGACAGCACGATCGCCATTCTGTGTTTAACATTTTTGTCTAACATTTTTATCAACCCTCGACTCTGATTCTGCAACTGGACCAGACGGCATCAGCCCACGGGTCCTAAAATCCTGCTCTGCCACTCTATCTCACCCTCTCTCTGTTCTTTTCACCCTATCTTTTGCTCAAGGTCATCTGCCAGCATCCTGGAAATCAGCAAACATTACCGCTTTACACAAAAAAGGTGCAAAAACAGATCCTTGCAACTACAGACCAATCAGCCTGCTCCCAATTATCAGCAAAGTCATGGAATCCATCATTGCTTCGGATATGAAATCTTTCCTCTTCTCCAATGGCTTGATCTCTGATCATCAATTTGGTTTCAGACCAGGTCACTCTACTCTGGACATGCTGCTTCTGCTGTCTCAACAATGGATGGAGGTCCTCAATGCCAAACAGGAAATCAGAGGTCTCCCTTGACATATCACGTGCCTTCGATACGGTCTGTCACCTAGCTCTGCTCACCAAACTCTCCTCCTATGGTATCCATGGAAATCTCCATGCATGGCTTGCGGACTTCCTCTCTGGTCGTAGTCGACATGTGGCCCTGAATGGATTTCTCTCATCTCCCCTTCCTGTTCAGGCTGGAGTTCCCCAAGGCAGTGTTCTGGGCCCTGTGCTTTTTCTGGTCTTTATCAATGATCTCTCCGACTCTCTGGAAAATCCTCTCTATCTCTTTGCTGATGACTCCACTCTGCCACTCCACTCCTCTTCCCTCAGATCGGCAGTCTGCAGCCTCCTCACTCTCTGAAGACCTGGACAAAATCACAGACTGGTCAAACAAGTGGAACATGTCTTTCAATCCTGACAAATCTCACACTCTTACTATGTCTCTCCGAAAAGATCAACTGGACAACCCTCCCATCTACTTTCTCAACAATCTTCTCCAAGAAGTTCTGTCGCTCAAGCTTTTGGGTCTCACTATCTGCCATGATCTTTCTTGGGAAAACCACATTTCCAAGCTGGCCTCCAAAGCCAGTCGCCGACTGGGCATCCTCCGTCGTGCGAAGTCCTTCCTAGGCACACCTGAGCTCCTCACCACATACAAGGCTTTCATCCGCAGCTCAATGGAATACTGTTCTCCCCTATGGGCCGGTGCTCCTGCCTCACACCTATCTCGGCTTCACGCTGTTGAAACCAAAGCTTTCAGAATCATTGGAATCTCCCGCGATGAAGCTATCTCTGAGGGCCTTTCACTCACTCACCGCAGGCAGGTTGGTGGTCTTTCCGTCTTCTACCGACTCCTCTCCGGCCTTGCTCCAGCTTTCTCTGTGCTCTGTCCCCCAAATATTCCTACAGGTCGCACAAGATCTGCCAGCAACCCTCTGATGGTTAAACTGCCGAAATCTCGGCTCTCTGCTCACCTTCACTCTTTCATTCCTCTTTTCTCCCGCCTCTGGAACAAACTCCCACACTCCCTTCAATCCCACTCCTCCCTCCAGGTCTTTAAAACAGCTGTTCACCACCATCTCTTATCTTCCCCCATCCAAAACCTTGATCTTTTCTACCCCCACTAATTCACCCCAGATCCACCTTGTTTGAAATTCCAACTTCTTTCCTGGAAGTCCTGGCAGTGTCCATATGTTTTATACCTCTCCCACCCCCCCCCCCCCCCACCCCCTTCCCATGCCTCCCCGCCCAAAGCCCTCTCCCTCCCACAGATCTCTCGATGTCTCCATGTCTCTCGGTCCCTGCTCTCAAATGTTGTGTTTGTGTCCTTCCCCCTCTCTCCCCATCTTGTCTACCACTCCCGATGTTATATGTTTTATGTGTCGGTTTGTCTTTCTGTGTGATTAATGTTCGCTCTTTCACGAGCCTCGATCTTGTATGCAAAAAACAAACAAAAAAAAACATCCAATTGCACCTCCAAATTTACAGTCTTACGCACTTTCTTCACCACAGGCACACTCTTATCACCACTAGCATGCTTAGAACTCATGATGACATTTAACGACACCTAGAACCTCTAACAACGCCTGATAAAAGACCAAAGCACGCAGCATGAACGACATAACTTCGATGTAAAGAGACGTAATTCAAAGCCTGGGTACCTATTGATCGACGACGCAACTTCAAATCAACGTAAATGGTGGCTATCCCTGTACATAATAATCAAGCTTGCTTTCCTCCATACCTCTCTCCCCATTAGGCCTGGGGTCAGTGGGTTTAACTCCATGTGTAGAGCCAGGTCTCTTTGAGTGGATGCACTGGCTGAGAGGTGGAGGATCTGGAGGAACATCATCTGCGAGTGCACCTGGAGAAGCTGGAGGCTCAGGGGGAGCTGAAGGATCTTCAGGAGTCTTGCTGTCACACCCTTGGATGGGAGCCGCAGACCTGGCAGCAGCTGGCCTTCCTGTGGATGAGAATTACAGGTGAACAACAAAGATGGGACACCAAGAGACTAAGAGCAAGAAAGACTTTAAAACTGCAATTATTGTTACATAGAATGTACTTGAACTGTGCCGGACTTCCGGGAGACTCAAAACGAATTGGAATAGTCTTGGTTTGGATACGTGCTGCGTTTCTTCCTCGTTGTTGTCGATCTCCGTAATCATCATGTTTCAAGCAAATCTTGTATCTCTCTAAACATTCTCAGATCTATTTAATACTCTTCCTCCCTTTCCGTGACCTCAGACCCCTCATTTCTCCACCGTCTCTTTCTCCGTGTGAATCCTACGAGGACTTCATCAAACGCATCGACTGCACAGCTCGAGAGCTTATGGCCTTATGTCGTGCGCGAGGTAACACATCCCTCAACTTTAAAAGACTCCCCTCATCCGTTTATTTTTGCCTCGTCCATTTTGTCAAAGGCAGACATGATTGTGTCCAGGGTGCCACTCGGTGTTGTTCATCGGACATGCTGCTTCCTTGGAGGCGTGTACGCGTCCGTTGCGCCGACTACCTCCTCGACCACAGAGGGAGTTTGTGATGAACGTTCGGAAGGTTCGGAGCCATTTACTCATTCAATGACCGTCCTTTTGAATGCCGACTCACACATTAACATGCACCCTTTTTGTCTCCTCCACCCCGAAGGTTCCTTACTTGGGATTGTGCTCCATTCGCGAACTTTCTTCAGGGTCTTCCAGATCCTGGGCACTGGTGTCCCCCCCTATTCCTCCTTTATCCCATGGGCCAAATCCAACGTTCAGCTGGAGCCAAGTTCTCTGCGACCCTTGACTTCTTGCTTCTTCTTCTTCTTTTTTTAAACTTGTATTATGCCCTCTGTTTCTCTTTTGATGAAATTACTTTACGTACTACCCAGCCGAGCTTAATCTCCCTTGTGCAGCTTGATGAAGCCACTGCAGCACATTAAGCGTTACAGGATTCGATTTGGTCAATGGGATTCGAGTCCCGATCAGTTTGCACAAAATGGCCGCCGAGGGCTGATAAAATCGATAAAAAGCAGGTGCTTCGGTAACCTGGCAAATGACTAGTTGGGGGTGGAAAATGAAGTGTGACCGCCGTTTATACTCTGTGCGAAGCTACGGTTGCATAGTCTCGAACGTTCCGATTTAGACAAGTTTGCACAATCGAATCTGCAACGAGTGGAGAGGTATTTTTTAACAGTTGTATTGTACTTGAATTATTTAAACCTGTCCCAGAGGTACAATGCAAAATGCTTTGACCACTTACCTTGTTTATTGAGGTATACACACACACACACACACACACACACACACACACACACACACACACACACACACACACACACACACACACACACACACACACACACAGTCACATGAAAAAGTAAGTACACCCCATGTAAAGTTTTGACTTTTTCAACATATTTCAACATACAGCTATTTGATCTTCATTTCAACAATATTGATAGATAAAGGTGATATAATATAACAAATATCATGAAACATTTACATTTTGTAGTCCATTGTATAACTTAAATAAACATAAATGCAAATTTCGCATGTGGAAAAAGTAAGTACACCCCGACATTTATCACTACTTCAAATACCTAAAATTAGAATCAGGTGCACCAGCTCAGGTGCAAATGATTAGAACATCGTTAGAGAGGATCTTGGAGGAACCTGTCTTATTTAAACCTCAGATATTTAGTTTGGTTTGTTCTTTGTTGTTGAAGTGTGCGGCGTCACCATGCCCAGATCAAAAAAAACTCTCTGAGGCCTTCAGAAAGAAGGTTATAGATGCCTACGCGTCTGGGAAAGGATTTAAAAAGATATCCAAACAGTTTGAAATCAATCATTTGACTGTCCGGAAGATCATCTACAAGTGGAGAAGATTCCAAACAACTGCCAACTTGTTCAGGCCAGGCCGCCCCAGCAAGTTCAGCCCAAGAGCAGACCGCAAGATGTTGAAAGAAGTCTCTAAGAACCCCAGAATGTCATCACGGGACCTACAGGTAGCTCTTGCCACTGTTGATGTCAAAGTGCACGAGTCATTAGAAAGAGGCTGCACAATTTTGATCTACATGGGAGGTGTGCCAGGAGGAAACCGTTGTTGTCCAGAAAGGACATCAGGGCAAGACTAAAGTTTGCCAATGAGCACCTCGGCAAAGACCAGCACTTCTTTCTGGAACAATGTGCTCTGGACAGATGAGTCAAAGGTAGAGCTATTTGGCCACAGTAGCAGAAGACATGTTTGGCGAAAACCAAAGACAGCATTTGACAACAAGAACCTGATACCAACTGTAAAGCATGGTGGTGGAAATATTATGGTTTGGGGCAGCTTTGCTGCATCAGGGCCTGGGCAGCTCACCATCATAGAATCCATTATGAATTCTTCATTGTACCAGAGGGTGCTTGAGGATAATGTGAGGCCATCTGTGGGAAAGTTGAAGCTCAACCGAAGGTGGACCTTGCAACATGACAATGACCCTAAACATACCAGTAAATCCAGCAAGGAATGGCTGAAAAGAAAGAAATGGAGGGTTCTGCAATGGCCAAGTCAAAGCCCAGATCTAAATCCCATCGAGATGTTGTGGGGGGATTTGAAACGAGCTGTGCATGCTGTGCAACAATTTTTTGTTGAATAAATTATTGCAAAGTAAATTTTAAATTGTTTTTTTGTTCAATTAGATCGCCTTTATCTATAGATACTGTTTGAATGAAGATCAAATATTGATCTATCCACATATGTTAAAACGATTAAAAAAACATTTCATGGGGTGTACTTACTTTTTCCACATGCGACATTTGCATTTATGTTTATTTAAATTATACAATGGACTACAAAATGTAAATGTTTCATGATATTTGTTATTTTATATCACCTTTATCTATCAATATTGTTGAAATGAAGATCAAATAGCTGTATGTTGAAATATGTTGAAAAAGTCAAAACTTTACATGGGGTGTACTTACTTTTTCACGTGACTATGTATGTATGTGTATATATATATATCTATATATATACAGTATATACACATATACATCGGTCAACATATATATATGTGCACATACATATACATATACATACACATACATATATATATAAATATATATATATATATGATTATATATACATATATACATACACACACACCCATCATGAAGTGTGAATTGTGTTTTCTGTGATTATTTGCACACCCACCTCAAGGTATATATGATGATTTTGAGGTATACAGTTCAGTATTTTATTTTCTATGTTATTTTATTTGAATCGGCTTTCTGGTGCCGAGTCGCAACTTGAGGGTTCTGTTCATGGAAGCACAGGTTCAAATCCGGTCCGTTCCTGTTGTTTTCGGACTTGTGATTTTTCCCGCGAGGTCGCAGACCCCAAGTTCACAATGTGGCGAAAGCTTGGTTTACAGTTGCCGTCTTGTTTCTCCATTTACATTCTTTTCTTACACTTTTAATGAATGGCGAGCATGACGCAATGAGGTATAATGAGGAGTTGTGAAGCAGTAAAAAAACAAATATATAAGGACATCAATCATGGTACTTTCAGTTCGACGTTTAGTATTTTGTGGCATCAAGTTGACTGAGAAAGCATAACCTTTGGGTTTATATCCGGCCCACAGCACAGGAGACCCTGGGGGTACCCAGGTAACCTGTTGATAAGGATAGAGTACTTCGGTTAGTCCTTTGCTGCATTATATCACGTTTTAGAAACATTCCTTGTGGTTGTAACACTGCAATAAAAGGTCAATCGAATAGCTCTGTTGTTTCAATCATTGTTACCTTCGCCACCGGAGGTGGACAGAGATGATGTTTTCACTTATGTCTGTCCGTCTATCTGGGAGAGAAGGACATCTCAAAAACGTTGTTGACGAATTCGGACGAAATTTGGTCGACGAGTTGCTTACGTGATCAGGCATCCTAACTCATTCTCACCAACTTGTACTTGCAGCCAGACTATATTGCAATGTAGCCCGTCCCCCTTCAACCGGTGCTTTTATAAGCTGCGGTGGATAAAGAACGAACTGCATCCTTAATCAGCGCGCGGGAGGAGCGAGTCCTGCACGAAGTTATTATCCATAGCTTCACATCATATATAATAACAACAAAGGCAGAAGTGATGGATCCGGGCCGATCCATTACGCATGCGTGAGTGGAGGGATCTGATTGGCTGGTGGTGGGATCATCGATCGTTGGCGCCGGAAAACGCGGCGACGAGGCGGTTTTCAGGCCGGAGGGTTGTGTTTTGACACGGCGAGTTAGTGGAAGGTTACACGTTGAGTGGAGACCGATCGTCTAGTCAGTAGTTCAGTGGGTTGGACCCTATCCCCTCGGGAGGTGCGTGGGGGGCTGATATGGGTAGTAGGTCTGGGGACGAGGAAGATGAGGCTCAGCCATCAGCAAACAGGGCCCCACATGGTTCTGGCGTGAAGAGGTTAAGGTCCCGGCAGGATAGCAGTGACGAGTCCGACGCTCCTGCTGCGGGCAATGCCGTAGTTTGTCAGGACGATCCGAATGGGGGGATTTCCTATGATCATTTTGATTCTAGAGGGGTCCAAACCCCTGTGCTCCAATAATCCAATCCAAATGGCTTCCCTGATCAAGAGTAAATTAGGCGACGTCATCAGTGCTAAAAAAAACCTCAGATCTGGGGATATGCTAATTCTTTGTACATCCGCTTCCCAGCGCAACAAGGCCTTGAGAGCCTCTCTTTTTGGTGGCAGTCGAGTCTCCTGCCTCACCCCTAGATCGCTGCAGGAAAGTCGTGGTGTCATTTATGGTATTACCCCATTGGTCGAGATAGATGACATTAAGACCCACTTAGCTGATATGGGAGTTGTGGATGCCCGCCGGGTCACTACAATAAGGGAAGGGGTGAAGGTGGAAACATCATCGGTGGTTTCCTTCACCAGCCCAGCTCTTCCCCCCAAAGTGTTCTTGGGGTATCAGGCTTTTCCGTCCAGGAATATGTTCCCCCTCCACTAAGATGCTACAAGTGTCAGAAGTTTGGCCACACTGCTCTGGCTTGTAGGGGTAAGCAGCATTGCAGCAGGTGCTATGGAGACCACGAGCTTGGGGATTGTATCGTTTCCAAGATGTTCTGTGCCAACTGTGGTGGGGAGCATAGCACAGCCTATAGAGGGTGCCCTGAATTCCAGAGGGCCATCCAGATCCAACAAATAAAAACATCAGTGAAGCTGTCCTACGCGGAGGCCGTCCGCAAGGTCGCCAATGTCAAGGCCCCTGCCGAAGGCATCATCCAGGCCTCCAGAATTGCAGCCAAGGCCCCAACTCTAACAAGATTGGTGGGAGTCCAGACCGAGACGAGGGATCAAGGATGCTAAACCGAGGGGTCAATAACCAGTATGGGCATGAACCTTTCAAGACTGTGGTTTATTGGCTTCATCACGGAAGTTGTTAATTGTGCAGCCCAAGCCAAACGAAGAACAGACAAAATAGGCATAATCTCTGTCGCAGCCCAGAAGCATCTGGGTTGAGAGGGGATTTCCTCCAAGGAGATCAATAAGTTATTCAAGTCCGGCGATATAAGAAGCAACTCTAGGCAGTCGCAGGATTCATCCATGGAGTAATGAGAATAATTCAGCAGAATGCAAGAAGTTTAGCAGCCCATGGTGACTAATTAAAAAAAATTGTTATTGACCTAACACCCTGACCTGGCATCATATGGATTCAGGAAATCTGTCTCAAAAGTCCCAAGCAATTCAGGATCCCTGGTTATACCTTCGTCCACGAGGATAGAGTGAGGGGGAGTGGAGGAGGTTGTGGGGTTTTTGTGAAGCTTGGTATTTTCTTCGAGGAAATGGATTGCGATGCTGACCTGGAATCGATTGTCATCATGGTTTCCGGCTCGAGGGAAGGTCTATCGATCATAAACCTATACAACCCCTGCAAACCATTGAATCTCGGACTGCTCCAGGAGGTGCTCAGGAAGTGTGAAGTGGTCGTAATCTGGTGTGGAGACTTCAATAGCCATAACTCTCTTTGGGGCTCCAATATCACGGATAAAAATGGTGAGTGCATTGAAAGTATCATTGAGGAGTTCAACTTGGTGCTGTTAAATGATGGAAGTGGGACCTGCTTAAATCCATCCTTGGGGAAAACTTCACCCCTTGATCTCACCTTCATCTCTTCGTCTGCAGCAGCAAGATGCAAGTAGTGGGTGCACGGGGATAATCTGGGGAGCGACCACTTTCCGGTGTTTACAAATCTTTTATTTGAAAGGGACATCGAGGCTGCTGGTGGCCCTCCCTCCTGGAATTTCTCCAAGGCCGAATGGGCTTCCTTTTCTGGTCAGTGCTCCGAGGGAGTGCGGGAAGATTTCGCGAGTGGGAACATTGGGGACTTCAACAGCTCTTTAGTTCAGACTGTGAAGGTCATCACCCAAGGAACAATCCCTACCTGCAGAAGCTCATTAGGCAGGAAAATCAAAGTGCCTTGGTGGAATGTCGAGTGGGGGAAGGCCATCCGGGAAAGGAGGGAGGCTCTGAAGAATGACAAAATCCTTAAGGATGGATGATGTAATAGCGTACAAGAGGAAAAGAGCCCAGGCCCAACGGGTCATAAAACGGGCCAAGACTGCTTCTTGGCGATGCTTCTGTTCAGCCATTAGCCCGGACTCCTCTCTCCAATCCGTTTGGAGGAAGGTGAAATCCATGAGCGGTATTAAAGATGGGTGAAGGGTTATCCCGGTACTCATTTTCCCTGATGGAACCTCCTCCACAAATAAGGACAAGGATGAGGCCTTGGGCAAACATTTCTCTGACTTGATTAGAGAAAACAACACCGACAGGGAGTCCAAAGTGTCCAGGTTCCAGTTCCAGACCCAGCGCAGAGAAATCCTCAATGGTGTCCCGAAAATTCCCCTCTAAATCTGGACCTCTCCCTCTGGGAACTTAGGCAAGCGGGTCCGTAAATCTAGGAACAGTGCCCCTGGCCCCGACCTTTTGACGTTTCATATGTTCAAGAATATGGAAGACAAGGTGTTGGGTGTGTTTCTCGGCCTATTTAATAGAGTTTGGTCTTTAGGAGAACTTCCTCAATAGTGGAAACACTCAATAGTCGTCCCGATCCTTAAAGCGGAGAAAAATCCTCAAAACCTGTCATCATACCGCCCTATCTCCCTCATCTCGGTGGTAAGCAAGTTAATGGAGAAGATGGTGAACAGTCGCCTGGTTTTCTTCCTCGAACGGAACAACCTGTTGAATGAATCCCAGAGTGGATGCCGAAGGGGGCGTTCAGCTATCGACAACATTGTGTTATTGGCTAACGAGGTGAGAAAATCCCTCAATAGACAGGGGGTGCTTCTCTGTGTTTTCCTGGACATCCACAAAGCCTACGATACATTCTGGCAGAAAGGCCTGCTCTTCAAGCTGCACCATCTCGGCGTCAGAGGCAAAATGTTTTGGTGGATCCGGGATTTTCTGGCCACTAGATCTTTTCAAGTGAGAGTGGGGCAAACCCTCTCTTCCAACTTTGATCTGAAAGAAGGAGTCCTCAGAGCATCTTCTGAAGTGTCGTTCCTGGGGGTTGTTTTCAACAAGGGGCTTACGTGGAGCTCCCACATTAAGGTCACAGTTAAATGCGCCAAGGGCCTAAATCGAATTTGATGCCTCACTGGCACTTCATGGGGAGCCCACCAGGGAAGTCTTTTTCTCCTGTAGAAAGCCCTTATCCACCCTCATCTGGATTATGGTAGCCAGGTTTTTTCAGACATGTCAATGACCAACCGCAGCAATCTTGAAGCCGTTCAGGCTAAAGCCCTGCGTGTCTGTCTGGACGCTTTCATGAGTTCACCTATCTCTGCCCTTTTGGTGGAGGCCGGGGAGATGCCTCGATCCCTCTGCTGGGAGGTGTCCCGGTTAAAATTCTGGGCCAAATCTATATGCTCTGGGACCAATCACCCAGTCCGAGCGTTTTTTGCAGACTGTTGGGAGTATGAAGCATGGGGCAAAAATCTAAATTCCGCTCCCTCCGGGATGGCCTGTAGGCGGGTAGTGGATGAAATGGGTCTGGACTCCTTGCCCATTGAGTCCGTCAATAAAGTTCCAATCTGCCCCCTCTGGACTCTTACTATGCCTCAAATCCACCTGGATATATGGGGGAGAGTTGACAAGGATAACCCCTCTGCTTCCTGCATCCAAGCGATCGAGTTCATTCATTCGGTTTAGAGTCAATCTCTCCACGTTTACATGGATGGTTCCGAAGTCCCTTCCCTTGGGAGAACTACGGCAGCAATATGTATCCCTGAAGTTAAGGTGACAAAGGCCAAGAGGTTATCTGATCATCTCTCCGTCTTCGCAGCGGAACTCTTGCTGTCGTATTGGCACTGGAATGGATAATGGAGTTCAACCCTCTCAGTGCCGTGATCTTTTCTGATTCCCTCTCTGCACTTGAGGCACTAGAGTCTCTACAGGAGGGATGCAGATTTGACCTGGTGCTCGAAATACTGCACCTGATCAATATTGCTCGTTGGAAAGGATCTGTGGTCAATCTCTGCTGGATCCCCGCTCATGTGGTGCTGGATCCCCGCTCATGTGGTGCTGGATCCCCGCTCATGTGGTGCTGGATCCCCGCTCATGTGGTGCTGGATCCCCGCTCATGTGGTGCTGGATCCCCGCTCATGTGGTGCTGGATCCCCGCTCATGTGGGTATCGGACGGAACGAGGCCTGCGATCTTGCAGCCAAGTGTGCGATTACATCCGAATGTGTGGACAGTCTGAAATTGTGAATGTGGTCAGGGACATGATCGTCAAAAATGGCAATCCCATTGGGACACCACCACGAAGGGCAGGTTTTGTTCCAGGGTGAATCCTGACGTGACCCCCCCCCCCCCCCTATTCGGCTACCCCAGTTGTCCCGCAGAGACCAGGTGGCTCTCTCCAGGCTTAGACTTGGGCACTGTCGCCTTAATGCATATCTTCACATGATAGGGTGTCACCCTTCCGGGACTTGCGACGCCTGGAGGGAACCCGAAGATTTATCCCACTTATTTATGGTATGCCGCCAATACGACAGACCGAGGTTGCTCCTATTTAAAATTGTGAGAGAGGAGGGGGTCGGTGGGTCTGACCTGCCCCTCATTTTTGGGCATTTACACCAGAAGCATCCTCGTTTGTGCAAGGCGGTCCGAAACTTTTTGAAAGTGTGTGGGAGACCCATATAGTTCTATGGATGTCCCGTAGGCACCCTTTTCAATATATATATATATATATATATATATACATATATATATATATATATATACATATATATACATATATATATATATATATATATACATATATATATATATATATATACATATACATATATATATATATACATATATATATATATATATACATATATATATATATATACATATATATATATATACATATATACATATATATATACATATACATATACATATATATATATATATATATACATATATACATATATATATACATATATATTGTTACAGATCGCGGTTTGGATGTTATAGACCGAGCGGTGGTGTAAGACCGCGACCTAACAAAACTCACCCGATTCACCCAGAACTTTGGCCGTATCGCACCGTAGCTGCTCAATGAGGGAAAAGACAAAAGCGACGCAATGTAAGAGGAAAAGGAATTAAAACGAGAAGACGTACAGACGAGTAATGGGGTTTATTATTTACACACACAAGCAAAAAGGAGCAATCAAGTTTATTTACAACACATAAGACGCAGGTGACACAGTGCAAATACTAGCTTATCTACAGGCTTAACTTATCCCAGGACAGAACAAACAAAAGACTGACTCACGCGGGGAATTGCAGGAATCGCAGGATGTGGATGGCTGGAGGGAGAGGGAAGTCCAAGGGGGGTCATGCAGCACGATCGGCGCGTTTAGCAGCCGCCGTTCCTTTTCGGCCCTGCTCCAAACCGCCGCCCAGGCCCCAAGCGGCTGCCGGGTGTCGCTGCTGCTCCCGCCTCCACTTGCCTTGCCAGGCCTTGTCCCACTCGTCTGGTCCAAACCCTCCACTCTTTCTTGGTCCCTCACTCTGACCACCGACTCCTCACCGCAACCAACTCTGTGCAACCAACTCTGACCAACGGTGCAACCAACCCTGACCAACGGTGCAACCAACTCTCTGCGCAACCAACTCTGTGCAACCAACCAACTGTCCAACCACCTCTCCTTTTACTTCCGTGCGCGCCTTTTTATAGCGCCTCCAGCGATCACGCCCCCGGCGCTTTGGACACGCCCATCGGGGCGCTCACCTCGGCCCTGGCTGGTCGCACGACCCTCGGGCTCCGCCCCGGGCGACGACGGGCGGGCGCGCCCCTCCCCTCCTCTGACGAGGTGGAGACACGCCTTTCTTCCCTGACTCGAGCCTCGTGGTCAATGGCGGTTATTGGAGGGGAGGGAAAGGGAGATTTTTGGGGATGGGAAGGAAAGGGGGTCTATTCTCTTTCACTGGTGCAATGGAGTATTTCAATTAATGGAAGACACAGCCTTACGCTAATACACATAATAAGGATATAACTGTCAAAAGAAAGGATATATCGTGTCCTGCATGTATGTTTTATGGACTAACTACAGAAACGCCCTTTGACCTTTATACAACCACAAACGGAGGGAGGAGGGGTGATATTTTACAACAACCTTTTACAACAACATTTTACCACAACAACAAAATAAAAAAAACATTCTCATATCCACAACACTGCACCCTCCTCCCCTTAGGCACGTCCCGGGCCTATTACTTTTACCTTAGTGTGGCACGTAGGTGTAGTTCCCTCTACTTTTAACCTGACCCTGAGTGCGACAGTTTTAAAACATAAATAAATGTGTCCCGCTGCTCCATTGCACCCTGCCTAACAGACTTACGCCCACAGTTAACCGAATTGCGGAATGGTCTTCAAACTATACACTGACGGTGGGAAGCATTATTTACACTGACGCTATTTTTATTTACAAAACTAACCCAGGACCTGTAATTGTTCTTTCTTGGGGGGGGAGACAGTCTGTTCTGCATCAATGCACCATTAAAGCACCCAAAAACGCACCAAAGCACCCTCAAGCACCAATCGGTGCACAGTCATCACTGTTCATGAATAAAAATAACCAAACAACCCCTAACCCTGCAGGTGTCTCTTGCTCTTCGGCTCCCTCTGCTGGTTATTATTATTTGTCTTCCAGATGTTGTCATTCTCTTTTGCTTTGCTTACTGGCGGCCTATTTGCAATAAAGTGTGCCCAATGTGTCCTTCTTATTTATTTTATTTATGGCCCACAGGGCCGACTATGTGTGGTTCACCTGTGGGGCATCGGTGCCCTGTGGCCAAGGTCCGCCAGCAAGATTTCGGGCCCTCTTGGCCGGTTCCAGCAGAGGGGCCATGCCCCAACCCATGGGGTCCATAAGTGGTGCTCGGCCACAGGCATGTGGTCCATAATGTGGTGCATCGATGCAGACAGCTGGTTCTGGGAATTTCGGGCGCACAATGGCCGACCCACGCACGCTCCCCTCGGCGCCCAACGGCGCTCAGGTCCTCATGTGGGAGACAAAAAGGGGGGACAAGACAGATGAGCGAGGGGTAAGGTCTCAAGGGTACACATCAAAAAGGCAATGCAAGGCGAAATGCGTACGGAGGGCGAAGTGAGAAAGCTCGTCCCTACCGTACGTCACCCCCCTGTTACCTAGCCCACCCTTGCCCTTACCCCATATGTACAAAACCTACACATTACCAATTCGTCACTACTGTCACGTCTTCCCCATATTTCCCCTATATCAAATTCGTCTCCACAATCCCTCTACTTCAAAAATTTGCCATTATCAATTCATCATCAATCCTCATAAGGAGGCAGAGATGGAACATCAAAGCACAATGTCACACCCACGTCATGATGCGTCTCACAATCCAAACATTTGCATCATAAAAAATAATCAAACATGGCATGGTGTGGAGTACCTGTCACCTCAGGTGAGTGGATGCAGATGGTGCGAGGAGATCCTTCATCCTAACTATTTTCTAAATGACTTTAACACACTTTACACTACCCGGGGTCTTTCTCCGGCCAAACCATTGGCCCTCTTACACTATGGGTTCTAAAAACCAATTCCCATTGGCCAAACTGTGGTGCTTTTCAATTTGGGGTCTCACTCCCCCGATTCATCTCCCGGTGCCCTCGCACAATTTCTGGGCTGTGGCGTGTACCTATCCCAGTGGGTCTACCCACCTGCACACCTCCACCACTGCGGTTGCCTCCGAGCTTACCTGCTCCTTACCCTAACCTAACTACCTGGGGAAGGCCCTCTGGCACTCTCCCCACTCGGTGCCCTCTCTGGCACTGGGCTACCCGGGTCCATCCTCCGGATCCTCGGGCCCCATCCACAACTCTACCGGCTCCCAGAGCCCACCTGCGGCCTCACCTGGCCGACATCCTTACAGTGGTGGAGTGCCCAAACCAACTACACACACTAACAGGCTACACGCCCAGCCATTTCCACAACACTAATGCACCCATTCACACCACCATTCTGCAACCGCACCACAAATGCCAATATCCAACCACAATTTACCTGCACCCTCTACCTAACACTTACACTACCCGCCCCGGGTACTCGTGAAAGGGGTCCACTCTTCCCCCATCCACACCTTCGCACCATGCACACCACTCCGTACCACTCACTCCAACTCTCTCCACACACCTGTACCTGCACACCTGTGCTCTCACACCTGGTGCCACCTGCACCCTTCTCTCCCCAAGCGCATTCGCGCTGATCCACACACTCACTACTCATACACTGCTCCACACACCTGTCCAGTTGCACACCTGTGCAATCACACCTGTTCAATTCTCACAAACACGGCATCATCTCAGCTAACTACTCCCTTCTGAAACTTGCGCTTCCCAGTCGTCCCTTTAAACTATTGCGCTCCCACGTCATTATCATCCACACTAATCTACCTGCGTCCCCACTACAGGTATCAGTCACTAACTAAACTTAACGTTACCTAATGTCAATCTCTTCTAGATCCCTACACACAATATCCTAACCCACCCGGGCTAGTTTTCACCGCCATACACCCCATAAGCTATTGCTCCTTTGCCCCCCCTGTGAGGGATGGTGGATTTGCCATCCCACCACATCGGGGGTCTCTCTATCAATTTGGCACACCAAATTCCAACCAATTCAAAAATTTTCCATTTACTGCCAATTCTACCCACTATTATTAATTTCGTATCAAATCACTACCATCATCATCCGTCTACTTATTACATCCTCTCGGTGCGCCATGACATCATTAAACTCGGCTTCGCAAAGCCGAGCAATGAATTCGGGTGGTTTGGTTGCCTGCAGGTTGAATCCGTCCGGCTTTCGGTTCAAGGGAGGTGGTTTGGTTGGACCGAGATTCCACGCACCATCTCGGCGCGGCACCTTGCGGTCCCGGGCCCGATGGCTCCATCTCCCCCGGTCGGAACCCCGTCCCCACGAGGGGGCACCGTTCCGCTTCCTCCCACTCGCCCTCGAACCGGACCGGTCGCCTCGCCCGACAAAGCCCGGACTCGACCGTGCGGGGCGGGGCCAAGCCCGAATCGGCAACGACGCTTCGAAGAGAAACGACGCAGCTTCGATCGACGCCGGGCCTCGCACCCAACCAAGCACCCCTCGCACCGAGTGCTCGCATCGGCTATCCGTCGCTCTAACCACTAAACCGGTTACCATCGACGCTTCACTTGCATGCTTACAAGCATACGCTACCCCTTTCACCCTCACAAAACCTGGCGTTCCAACGCCGTCCGTACATTCCACCAACGCTCTCTCTGTTACACACCACACCTCTTGCGCACACTTCGATCCACACCTCTCCTCCGTTACGTCCTCCGTAACACTCACCATGGGCGTGCACTCCGTATTGCTCTCACTCCCTGTGTCACACCCCGTACACACCGACGTGCATTCTCGCTCGCACTCGGTTTCACTCCCACACTTTATAACACACCCACTCGCCGACGCACACTTTTTTCTCCCACGCGTGCCATTTCCACTCACACGGGACCCTTCACCAACGCCCGGGTGCTTCCTCGATCCCAAGCGCGCGAAAATTCTTTTGTCGCTAAACATCCTCCTGCAAAATCTACCCGCACAATATACAGCACGACTCACCTGGGGGATCCTTTTCTCCACGCGAACCTGCAAACTTCCATTCGGGTTAGCGAGTACAGCATCAGGATGTGCATTTAGACTTTGAGCAATTTCCATTCCTTCCTCCGATTGTTGCTCTTTTAACTTTAAGTCCCCGGTCTCTCCAATTTCAACTATACCCATAATTTCTTTGTTCACCTCGACGACCGTTGGCTTTAATAAAATTCCCTCTACCTCATCGGTCGCCGGCTTTTTCAAACCCCGTGTCGCAATTTCTACCCCCGTCATTGTACCCGTGCTTTTCTCCGCTTCGCTCAACCAGCGCTTTTCGACCCGCTTTACCTCGTCGTGCACCCCTGGGACCCTTTCGCCCAACTTGCGGTCTCTGTCCCTCTGCTCCTCCCTTGCCTCTGATATCCGTTTTTCCACTTCACACCTGGATTCCTCCCTCAATTTTTTTAGATCACACCCGGATTCGTCTGACATGGCATCCCTCTTCCAATTATACACTGACTCTTCCATAGAGGCCCTCATTTGTGCCATAAATTGCTCCATGAGGGCCTGCATTTGGGCCATCCCTCCCACTTGTGCAGCGGGTGCGGCCGCCGTAGCAATGTGCGAGGCGCCATTTTGTGCGTCTGATACTCCCTCAACCACACCTTCTTTCCTCTCCTCCACCATTTTTTTTCCTAAGTCCTGGGTCGATTCTACCCCGTCTATCTCTCCCACCGGCATCCCGTCGCCTTGAACAGCCATGGCGCGATTTCAAAATTCGGGTTTTGCTTAAAAAAAACAAAGTTCGGCAGCTCGTAATTTTGACCAAAATTTTTTTTCTAGATGTTTTAAAAATTTGGTTCGGGCCCCGAATCTCACTCCCAGACACCAATTGTTACAGATCGCGGTTTGGATGTTATAGACCGAGCGGTGGTGTAAGACCGCGACCTAACAAAACTCACCCGATTCACCCAGAACTTTGGCCGTATCGCACCGTAGCTGCTCAATGAGGGAAAAGACAAAAGCGACGCAATGTAAGAGGAAAAGGAATTAAAACGAGAAGACGTACAGACGAGTAATGGGGTTTATTATTTACACACACAAGCAAAAAGGAGCAATCAAGTTTATTTACAACACATAAGACGCAGGTGACACAGTGCAAATACTAGCTTATCTACAGGCTTAACTTATCCCAGGACAGAACAAACAAAAGACTGACTCACGCGGGGAATTGCAGGAATCGCAGGATGTGGATGGCTGGAGGGAGAGGGAAGTCCAAGGGGGGTCATGCAGCACGATCGGCGCGTTTAGCAGCCGCCGTTCCTTTTCGGCCCTGCTCCAAACCGCCGCCCAGGGCCCCAAGCGGCTGCCGGGTGACGCTGCTGCTCCGCCTCCACTTGCCTTGCCAGCCTTGTCCCACTCGTCTGGTCCAAACCCTCCACTCTTTCTTGGTCCCTCACTCTGACCACCGACTCCTCACCGCAACCAACTCTGTGCAACCAACTCTGACCAACGGTGCAACCAACCCTGACCAACGGTGCAACCAACTCTCTGCGCAACCAACTCTGTGCAACCAACCAACTGTCCAACCACCTCTCCTTTTACTTCCGTGCGCGCCTTTTTATAGCGCCTCCAGCGATCACGCCCCCGGCGCTTTGGACACGCCCATCGGGGCGCTCACCTCGGCCTGGCTGGTCGCACGACCCTCGG
>NC_136274.1:25780403-25782903 GCF_964187855.1 Myxine glutinosa
ACTGGGTACGGGACATGCTCACTGGGCTGCATTCGTGTGGTACGTTACGTTTAGTTACACTCTCTCTCTCTCCCACCTCTTTTGGTGGATTTTGTGTGCCATTTGATCACTCTGCTTTTACGGCCTTACATTGCATACTCACATACAGACGCGAATCATCCTACTGAGTTTGTGTGGTGCTTTGGTACGGGACATTCTTACGGGGCTGCCTTCGCGTGATATGTTGAATGATTTTTCTGTTTTTGTTTGAAATAAAGGCCTTTGATTGGCTCGTAGATAACTTTGTATCTTAGATCCAAAAGGGCGGTATGTAGGGAGCTGTAATGCCCCTCCCCCTTTGTATATCCTTGCTGCTTTACCAATTACCAAGTATAACCAATTATATGTTTTGTTTTGACTTGCTACTGTACTCTTTTATGATACTGAGTTCTTTCTACTGCATTGAGGATGTGTAATATCCTAATAAGGAGTCCTCTGCCTGTGTGCTCTGGCCTGCGTGGGCACAATCTCTAGTTCCCCTTTCCAGGCCTTGGAGGCAACTCTTATCTCTCTTTGCCTTTTTCCTGATTTTGCCATTATCTTGCAAGTTGACAGTTTTACGAGTGTCCACTCCCCTTTGTACTTTCCCAAGCCAGCTGCTATACAGAAAGTTGTAAACATGTTGTCACATAATGCTGACCATCTCCTTATCAGAAGCTAACCCATGACTGGCCTTGGATGAACTTCCTTTAATTAACTGAACAACAGGATGGGACTATGGTGGGGGACCCAATGAGCCCATTCTGTCTCTGTGTCTTGTGAGCTAACTCCACCCCTGACTTTCCTTTATATAAAGCAATGTTAATTGAATTATTTCAGAGCATCTTGTTGTACTGTTGGTCATTCCTTGTGAGTTTCAATGCAACTTTGCTGTCCTCAAGCTTGAGTACTCGAGTTCCAATAAATATATCCGTTGCTCCTTTCTTCTGAGTTCTTCTGAGTCCCAAGTCCTAAGTCCCAATCCGACATATATATATATATACATATATATATATATATACATATATATATACATATATATATATATATACATATATATATACATATATATATATATATACATATATATATACATATATATATATATATACATATATATATACATATATATATATATATACATATATATATACATATATATATATATATACATATATATATACATATATATATATATATACATATATATATACATATATATATATATATACATATATATATACATATATATATATATATACATATATATATATATATATATATATATATATACATATATATATATATATATATATATATATATATATATATATATATATATATATATATACATATATATATATATATATATATACATATATATATATATATATATATATATATACATATATACATATATATATATATATATATATATATATACATATATATATATATATATATATATACATATATATATATATATATATACATATATATATATATATATATATATATATATATATATATATATACATATATATATATATATATATATATATATATATATATACATATATACATATATATACATATATATATACATATATATATATATATATATACATATATATACATATATATATACATATATATATATATATATATATATATATATATATATATATATATATATATGTGTGTATATATATATATTGTTACGGACGCGGCTAGGATGTTATTTGCCGAGCGGATGGCCGCCGCGCCCGAACAGTTACCCCGACTAACCCGATTCCTGAACGTTGGCCAAATCGTGCCACAGATATTCAATGGGGAAAAGACAAAGGCGACGCAGATGTGAAGAAGAAGAAGAAGACAAAAAGGTTTTGCAATACGAATATAACTTATTACTATGTACAGGACCAAAGAAACCAAGGAAGAAGGAAAGATAATAAAATAAAACAGAAGGAATCAAGGAGACACAGTGCAATGCTAGCTTACCTACAGTCTTAATTAACCCAGGGACAAGACAAACAGAACAAACTCACGTACACGAATGGGGAAATTGCAGGTTGGTTTTTGCTGGAGGGAGAAGGTCGAACCACAAGCTGGAAGGCTTGGCAGGGCGCACAGCAAGCCGGTCCTTGTCAGGCTGGGAGCGAGCAGGGCGACGTCGGCACACGTATCTTTTTTCACGCGGCAGGGGCTGGTTGTCGCTGCACGTATTTCTCTCTCCTTGCGCGTCTCTTTCAACGGCCTCCGCGCGCGCTCTTTATAACGCCGCAGGCAAATCAAGCCGCCGGCCTCTAGAACACGCCCATCGGTGAGCTCGCCTCCGCCCTGATTGGTCGGCACGGCCCTCTGGCTCCACCCTTGATGACGATGGGCGGGCACGCCCAGGATTCGGCAGCTCCTCCCCCTTCTTCTCCGAGCCTACCTCGTGGCGAATGGAGTCGCGGAGGGAACAGTTGGCAATTGCGGC
>NC_136274.1:25787903-25842903 GCF_964187855.1 Myxine glutinosa
GGGCCCATTCAGGTCGACGGCCTTTATGGTCAAGATCATGGTCTTCCGACGGCGGTTTCTTCATTGTCCATCCTGAAAAATACTTTCTTACACACACCATGATCAAATTCCTAGCCCCCCGTCCCACCAATTGGCATTTAGTTACCTTATCTCTCAGATGGTTGGCTTATTCATAGCCGCATTTCCTGTGTCGTGTCTGGAAATTCAAATGCCATATTTACTTTCACCAATTTCCGAAAATACCTTCCTTTTAATCATCTTCCCTACATCTAATAATACATGATTTACCAAATTTACCTTGGGAAAAATGGATCCCAGATAACAAGTTCCTCCCCACTGGTCGGGTAAGTATGGATATGCTTTATTTCCGCAAATAAACATTACTCCATGGGGTGGGATAAGGGCCAAGGCCATGCATTTACCGATCTCAACGCGGGTGGCGCTTGGTGCTCCCCAAGATATGGTTAGCTTGGTTACGTTATGCTGGGCTTGGTCATCTATGGTTATTACAAGGGGGCCTCCATTTTCTCTCCCTCTGGTGTCGGATGGCAGGGTATGGGTACATTCCGAGGTTCCCATCTGAACGTGTCCCTTTCCTATAAGACACACCCGTCCCTTTTGCTCTGTCACCCAGACTGGATCAGGTGGTTTGTCTAACAAAGCCTGCTTAATGGGTGGGGTATATCGAAACTCCCGGGAACACACTGCTGGGGATTTTGGGCCTATCAGTTCCAAGGTTGTGGTCAGACATGGGGTACGCAAGGGTCCTGAGCACATATCTCGTAGGGACAGGGGCAGCACTACCATTTCTATCCCTGTCGTACTGGTGTGGGGAAAATGCATACACATCCAACAACGTGATCGGTTCTGTACCTTCGCCATTGCACGGGTCACTGTCCAATACGTATTTTCCTTTGGCTTTTTCCTGCTTTCGATCCGTCGGTGCGGAATTAATATGTATGAGATGCATGGTGGCCTATAGTCGTAGGGGGTCTGTGACGTCATGAATTCACATTGTAGTATCAGAGTAGTGCCGCTGTTCAGTAATACATGCGTGGTTAAATTGTTCGAGTCCTTTCCCCATTTGTAACCTGGCCTGGCCATGTTTACTATTGGTGCGCTGCCTTGTCGTGGCGCTTGCTTCAGACGACTGAGGGCAGCAAAACCTGTCTTCCTTCCATGTGAGTCTGTGTACAACGCCCTCCACATTATCCGTGTCCATACGTCTTCCTTCACATGGCAGCAGGGTATATTTATCCTCTGACCCCAGATAACTCTCTGCCGGTAGACCTTAACGGTTTGGTCGCCATATGCATATGTCTCCGTGTTCGCCCATGCCCTCGTGTCCCCAGTGCTGGCAAAGCAGTATATTAAACTAAGTGTGATTGCCACCCCTAACAGGCGGTGGTGCAGCATCCTCGATCTGTGGTGGTGCGTTTGAGGTGTCTGTGTTTGTGGGTATGGCCAACTTACAATGTGTGGCATGTACCCAGGACGACTTGCCCTCACAAAACACCGCTGTTGTTGTGATCAGAAGAACTTGGTATGGCCCCGTCCACCTTGGTTCGAGCGCAGTCTTACGGGTGAAATGCTTCACCAGCACGTAATCTCCTGCCTCGACGGTGTGGATAGGCTTGCTTGTTGGCTCCGGTAGGGCCTCCCGAACGCGTTCATGTATGCTGCGTGCCACATGGGACAAACCTATGCAAAACTTTAGAAACATGTCATCCATGATAGGTAATTCAAGGGCTGCCATATCCACTGGCGCCGATACCGTTGACATATAGCGCACGAGCGACAGACCATGGTAACCACAGTCGAAAGGCCTGGTGCTGCCCAGGTGGAAGTGACCTGCCTCATCACCCCCCTATGGCACACATGGCCATTTTGATGCGCCATGCGTGCCAACCATGGCAATAAAGCTCGCGGTGCCACGGGTTTGTCATTAATCGTCCACATTTGTCCTTCTGCGGGGCGCTGAGCTCCCAATTTAATCCAATCTTAATGTTCTACGTTTGAGGCCGCGGCTTGTAATTGTATTACATCGAACTCTGTAGGTGCGGATGTCGGAACGTCTGTCTGGGCGGTCGCTTTAGCGCCCTGTTTGCGCGTAACTACTGGCATATTATACCCAACCTGTTGGTTTGCCGCTAGTGCTGCTGCTCCGTCGGCTCGGGCGTTTCCACGGGCCACAGCGTCGTCTGTACGCTGGTGACCTCGGCATTTAACTACAGCTATTTCACGTGGAAGCATAATACTATGAAGCAGATTTCGCACTAAGTCCCCATTTTTAATGAGTGCTCCCGCTGAAGTGAGGAACCCTCTCATTTTCCATATGGCCCCTTTGTCGTGGACCACTCCGTGTGCGTATGCCGAGTCTGTATAAATTGTCACTGCTTTTTCCTCGCTTACTTCGCACGCTCTCGTGAGTGCGTACAGTTCAGCTTGTTGTGCTGACCAGGTGGGCGGGAGGCGGCCGCTTTCGACCGTCTCCGTATCTGAGCATACTGCATACCCAGATAACAGGGTTCCGTCCCAAGCCCGTTTGGCTGAACCATCGACGTAACAGGTGTGATCGGCTTCCTGTAGCGGAGTGTCCTGTAAGTCAGGCCTTACCGTTGATATTAATTGGACCACGTCCGTGCAAACGTGCGGGATTCCCTCCTCCTTTGTTGGCAAAAGTGTCGCTGGGTTAAGAATGGTACACCGCATCACCGTCACGTTGGGTGCCATAATTAATGCCGTTTCGTATTGCATCAGTCGAGTGGCTGTGAGATGCTGTGTGTTTCGCTGTTGTAGTAGTGTATGGACGCAATGCGGTACCTGTAAAAGGACCGGATGTCCCATAACTATGTCGGCCGTCCGCTCAACTGCGTATCGGGCAGCCGCCACGGCTTGTAAACACAGCGGAAAGCCTTGTTCTACCGCATCAAGCTTTTTGCTGAAATAGGCTACCGGACGTTCCCTATCTCCATGAGTCTGAGTTAATACGGATTGTGCGAATCCCCCTACTGCATGGGTGAAAAGTGTGAAGGCCTTTTTATAATCGGGAAGGCCCAAGGTTGGCCCAATCTTCTTCATTTTGCTCTATCACCTCCCTTTGAGCAATAATTTAATTGATGTGATTCCCACATACCTGGTGGAGTTCTGTTCACTTGGTCTGCAGAGCCGTGATCCAATCTTCACCAGCCCCCAATCACCTTCTTATCACAAAACAACAGTCCATAACTAACCACTTTTTTATTTCTTGTCTTTTCCATCAACTTTTATAACCTTTTCCTCCACTTTCTCATCAATTCCTGCAGTCACCTGTCATTGACAAGTAATCCATCTGATTCGACTTTCCAATTTAATCATCTTTGCACTTTCCATGACCTTCTTCTCACTTCCTTTTAAACCTTTTCTTCAGACACAACCCACATGAGTTATGAATACAATTTCCCCTTTCAGGCACGTGTCTAGTCACTCACAAAGTGTCCATAAGACAACGTCATTATATTTCACAGAACTCCACCACTCTATTAAATCCTAAACATGCCCAATGGGCAATCCACGAAAAAATCAAAGCATTTTCAGTCCCCCTTTTCTCATACACTAGCCAATGTAAGTCAGCCAAACATAAATAAAGAGGTTCCAGCGAGTTGTGACCTCCATAACTCTAAACAACTCCGCTGGCACCTTTTAAAACAAACTTTCCCAGTCACTTACTAAAATAAAGTGCAGCTCTTGTCCGTAGATATACGTTAACCAAGGTTACATGAGACTTGACAACAATATTCCTGCCCCGTGGAGCAAGGCATCAGGGACAACTCCCCTCTCCACCTGAACTTATCCCAGGTAGAATTTAGCTACCTACAGAGAAAGTACCTGCACAACACATTTACAAACCAATTCGTCCCCTCGTATTAGGGGACGTCACAAATGTTCCACCACAATTCACAGCAGGTGACCACCCACCTGCCTTCTGTCGAAGTCCAGTTCAATTTCCATTCACAGATAGACAGACAGACAGATAAACAGACCGGGTGAAACCATAACCATCCATCCTTCCGATTGGACTCATGTCAGCATCACATGTCATTCTTGCCTTCATTCAACGCATTCTGCCATCCCAAGTCGGCCAAATACAAGCCCTGGCCATGCCGTTGAATAAACACCCAGTCGGACTGTCAGCCTATCATTTTTGACTTTCACTCCCAATTTTACTCATCCGGATTGCCCAACGCCCGTAGGCAATTTGGGGAACCCCTTGTCAATCCATGACACACTTCAATGACTCACACCATAAACACAAATACACGCTGCAATGACAGATCATTCATTCCCTTATACACAAATACCTGTACTCACTCCAACACATCCAGTGCGTAGCTTAACTTAAAATACTCATCGTCCTACCTTTCTTGGGCTAGTCCCTCCTGGTAGTCCTAAGATCGGGTCGCCCCCCGATTCCTAACCTTAAACGCAGTTCTCACGCCGGAGTAACTTAACACCTATTATCTATCACCCACATATGGGTCTACCTGCTTCCCACGCAGGAAGCTTACCTGAGGGATATCCCTCCTTATCTCGGGCGCCCTGTATAATCGATTCATTACCCACTGCTGCTCTGGTTTACACTAAATATGGTTCGGAATGCAAGCCAGGTGGTACAGCCGACAGAGGTCCACACGTCCAAAGCAAGGCAGGAGGCTTCAATTTCGATGTGCAAAAATTGCTTACCCAAATTAGGTGCCGGCAGGCCTCCCTCCCGACCTAGAACGTGAGGATCCACCTCGTCTGCACACTTGGATGATCCCACTCCTGACACCAAAATTGTCGGTCGAAGACCTCAAGGGAAGGAAGAAGAAGAAGAATCAGAGCAACAATGTTTAATGGGATCGATTACAAACACACAGTGTGGAGCGAGGCTCAAGAATGCACCGCCTAACACGCAGCGGGCAATTTCTCAAGACACTCGCTGAAAAATAAGCAAAAAGTCATTTCATTTATAGCAAAATATCAGACAAGAATCTGCGCTAAAGACATAGCAAAACCTGGCCATAACGACAACACCTCCCATTGTCCCTTCCTACAGAAGGCCAAACTTAGACAAACAGATGTAAGCATTGGATGGGCTGAGCTTTTTTGGCTCTTTATCTAAACATATCAGACCCGAGCGCAGGCCGAAGTAAATATTCTCATACACTAGGCTAAATGGTAGATGAATGATTGGATACACGTGCTGAATACATTGACAATCAAGGATATGTAATGTCTATATTTCTCCCGAGGTTGGTTACGTCTTTGTTTTTAGGAGACATACTAGAAACTACAAAGATATATAATTAATTATTCCCTTTGCGAAGAAGGCGTTTGGATGACATGTTTTCCCTGTACGTAGGTCGCGAGCATATTATCTACTGTTTGGCACATACATTCAAGGACTTGCTTACTGGGCTAAGGATCCACCCTGCACGTCGAGCCTCGAAACCACATTTTGTCCACTCGCCTCTGCCTGCAGCTGAGTTCAAATCAGTTTTTCAGAAGCACGATATATAATTTCAGATGTTTATGATCAATCGAGTCATGGGGTTTAAACCCCAATGGCTGACATATATATGTATGTATGTATGTATGTATGTATGTATGTGTATATATATATATATATATATATATATATATATATATATATGTATGTATGTATGTATGTATGTGTATGTATATATATATATATATATATATATATATATATATATATATATATATATATATATATATATATATATATATACAGACTTGGCATTTAATATGGAATTTTTTTTTTTTCTTGACTTGGGTTTACTTTCTGAACTCAGTATATCAATCTGGTGAGTTTCTTTTACCCTTCGGTGATGTCTTTGTTGAAAGAACCATGTCACTGATTGTCTTTCGCAGCAAGAAGTCAATAACAGGATTATATCACAGGTGGCGTGACAAAGTGTAAGGACAGATACATTTGACGATTGGCTTCACAATCGGGTATATAAGGGTTGTTGCGTTCTGTATTAGTGGAAAACAACTGCTGCACATCTACAAAAGTTATTGCCGCTTCCTCTGGAGATGGTCCGTCAACTTGACAATGCTGTTTGTCATGGAGTGGTGGCTTTACGAAATTCTGGCATGAAACAGCGTGCTATTGCTCGGTAGTATGGCATCACTCAAGGTCAGGTGTCAAAGATCCTGAAACGAAATGCTCAGAGGGGTGTCCCTACTCCAATACCGAGGCCAGGACGTCCACGCAGAACCACAAGGAGAGATGATCGCCAGCTGCACCGGTTAGTCTGCAATGGCCGTACCAAGTCAGCTAATCGGCTTAGGGCTGAGTGGCAACTAACAAATGTGCCTGTATCCAGAAGGCTAGTCAACCAACGACTAGTTCAAGCAGGCTATCGTGCCAGGCGTCCCCTGAGAAAGCCACGCCTGACCAGACAACACAGCCAGCGCCGATTGCAGTGGGCCACAGAGAACATCGTCAATGGCAGCCAGGACACGAATCACGTGACCTTCAGTGACGAGTCTAGATTTCTGGTCTATCGTCAAGATGGCCGCGTCCGAGTGCGCATACAAGTGCATGAAGCCCACAACGAATATTGTATAGTGCCAAGAGTCCAAGCTGGAGGTGGTGGGGTGACTGTTTGGGCTGCTTTTCATGCAGGGAGCAAAACTGACCTGGTTGTTCTGAATGGAAACCTGAACCAGTTCAAGTACAGGGTCATTCTGGAAGAAACATTGCTTCCATTTGCTCGTGCAGCCTTTCGAGGAAACTTTGTCTTCCAAGATGACAATGCACGGCCTCATCGTGCTTGCATGATCTAACACTTTCTTGCTGGCCGTGGTGTAGAGCATATGGAGTGGCCTGCCATGTCTTTGGATATGAATCCGAGAGAGAACTTGTGGGCAGAATTAACGCGCCAAATCTACAACTTGGACCAGCAGCCTGCCTCTGTGCGTGAATTGCAGCAGGCTATTGTAACTGCATGGCAAGCGATTCCTGTCCAAACCTTGGCAAATCTCGTGAACAGCATGCCTCAACGTGGTGCTCTCCTGAATGCTCGTGGGGTTACACGAAGTACTGAACTGTAATTTTACTGTCCGTAATCCGTCATAATTTAGCTTTTGTTTATGTTGAAATTTTTTTTGGCTAATGTGCAAAATAAAGAGATACTTCTGGAAAACGTACAGAAGTTTAACACAGTACTGTCTGTGAATTGAGTTCGATATCAGTTTCCATCACTTTCAAAGATCAATTTATTTGCTTCGAAATGTCAAATGTGGTTTTTGTTTCTTTTAAAGGTCACATCAACAAAATCTAGAATTTCAACATAATTCCAATGAACTTTTGGTTCTAAGTCATCTTGAAAAGTAAGTTCACCCCCACAAAAAAATATTCCATATTAAATGCCAAGTCTGTATATATATATATATATACGTAGTGTGTTCAAAAAGTATCCGACCTTTGTTCATAAAACATACTCGCATCCAGATAAAATTTTTTTTATAATAATCTCGTTCAAAGTAGTCCCCTTGGGGTGCCACACACTTCTCCCAACGGTTCTGCCACTGTCGGAAGCAGCGCTGGAACGCCTCTTTTGGGATGGCGCGCAGCTGGTCCGTCGCATTCCGCATGATGCCTTCTCTGGAGTCGAAGCAGACGGTCAGCATGACTGACATTGCTGCGGACCTGCCTTGCTTTTTTTGGCCTCGGGGATGTTGGATGCTTCCATTGTGATGACTGCAACTTGGTTTCTGGGTCGTACCCATAAACCCAGGACTCATCGCCAGTGATCACTGTGTTGAGGAAGCTGGGATCGCTGTTCACAGTCTCCAGCATGTCCTGTGCGATCTCCAAACGGAGTTGCTTCTGCTCAATCGTTAGCAGCTTTGGTACGAACTTCGCTGAGATTCTCCTGAAGCCCAAATCCTCCTTCATAATGGAATGAACGGTGTTGAATCTTGCGGATCGTTTCCACTTGGGAATCGCCAAGCTTTACACAAAATTTGATGCAGTAGCGTTGTTCAAGTTTTTCCGTCATTTTGTCAAAAACGAAAATCCGACGGCGCTCACTTACACTTCCTCACTCATCGGCGGTACTTACTTTTTCCACATGCGAAATTTGCATTTATGTTTATTTAAATTATACAATGCACTACAAAATGTAAATGTTTCATGATATTTGTTATATTATATCACCTTTATCTATCAATATTGTTGAAATGAAGATCAAATAGCTGTATGTTGAAATATGTTGAAAAAGTCAAAACTTTACATGGGGTGTACTTACATTTTCACGTGACTGTATATATGTATGTATGTATATATATGTATGAATGTATGTATATATATATATATATATATATATATTGCAACACAGTGATGTTCAGGCACGTGGCATGTATAGAGCCTCATGGCTCTGAAAACACCATAAAACCCAAAAGAAGAAGAAGAAGTGATGGATCCGTATCACTGGCTAATCGTGGGAAGGTAAAGTGCGGCTGGGCTAGTCATGGGAAGGTAAAGGGAGGCTGGGCTAGTCATGGGAAGGTAAAGGGAGGCTGGGCTAGTCATGCGAAGGTAAAGGGGATAGTGCCCTCTGCTGTCAGCAAATCCTGAAATCTCATCCAAATTTCTTCAGATTCAACATTCAAGCCCTGATGAGTGTTACAATTGTTATCCTGCTGTACAACATCTAAAATTCACAAAATAAACTTTACTGACCTAACTTAGCAGGAAAACAAAATGAATACCAGGCGGCAGTTCCTCACATGATGTCATCACAACTCCTCAAGAAGGTAAAGGGAGGCTGGGCTAGTCATGGGAAGGTAAAGGGAGGCTGGGCTAGTCGTGGGAAGGTAAAGGGAGGCTGGGCTAGTCATGGGAAGGTAAAGGGAGGCTGGGCTAGTCATGGGAAGGTAAAGGGAGGCTGGGCTAGTCATGGGAAGGTAAAGGGAGGCTGGGCTACTCGTGGGAAGGTAAAGGGAGGCTGGGCTACTCGTGGGAAGGTAAAGGGAGGCTGGGCTAGTCGTGGGAAGGTAAAGGGAGGCTGGGCTAGTCGTGGGAGGTAAAGGGAGGCTGGTCTAGTCGTGGGAGGTAAAGTGAGGCTGGGCGAGCCATGGGAGGTAAAAGGAGGCTGGGCTAGACATGGGAAGGTAAAGGGAGGCTGGGCTAGTCATGGGAAGGTAAAGGGAGGCTGGGCTAGTCGTGGGAAGGTAAAGGGAGGCTGGGCTAGTCATGGGAAGGTAAAGGGAGGCTGGGCTAGTCATGGGAAGGTAAAGGGAGGCTGGGCTAGTCATGGGAAGGTAAAGGGAGGCTGGGCTACTCGTGGGAAGGTAAAGGGAGGCTGGGCTAGTCATGGGAAGGTAAAGGGAGGCTGGGCTAGTCGTGGGAGGTAAAGGGAGGCTGGTCTAGTCGTGGGAGGTAAAGTGAGGCTGGGCGAGCCATGGGAGGTAAAAGGAGGCTGGGCTAGACATGGGAAGGTAAAGGGAGGCTGGGCTAGTCATGGGAAGGTAAAGGGAGGCTGGGCTTGTCATGGGAGGTAAAGGGAGGCTGAGCTAGTCATGGGAAGGTAAGAAGAGGATGGGCTGGTCATGGGAAGGTAAAGGGAGGCTGGGCTAGTCGTGGGAAGGTAAAGGGAGGCTGGGCTAGTCGTGGGAAGGTAAAGGGAGGCTGGGCTAGTCCTCGTGCGAAGTGACAAAGCCAGTCGCCGACTGGGCATCCTCCGTCGTGCGAAGTCCTTCCTCGGCACACCTGAGCTCGTCACCACATACAAGGCTTTCATCCACAGCTCAATGGAATACTGTTCTCTCCTATGGGCCGGTGCTCCTGCCTCACACCTAGCTCGGCTTCACGCTGTTGAAACCAAAGCTTTCAGAATTATTGGAATCTCCCGCGATGAAGCTATCTCTGAGGGCCTTTCACTCACTCACCGCAGGCAGGTAGGTGGTCTTTCTGTCTTCTACCGACTCCTCTCCGGCCTTGCACCCCCAGCTCTCTCTGTGCTCTGTCCCCCAAATATTCCTACAGGTCGCACAAGATCTGCCAGCAACCCTCTGATGTTTAAACTGCCGAAATCTCGGCTCTCTGCTCACCTTCACTCTTTCATTCCTCTTTTCTCCCGCCTCTGGAACAAACTCCCTCACTCCCTTCAATCCCACTCCTCCCTCCAGGTCTTTAAAACAGCTGTTCACCACCATCTCTTATCTTCCCCCATCCAAAACCTTGATCTTTTCTACCCCCGCTAATTCACCCCAGATCCATCTTGTTTGAAATTCCAACTTCTTTCCTGGAAGTCCTGGCAGTGTCCATATGTTTTATACCTCTCCCACCCCCCCCCCCCCCCCCCCAAAGCCCTCGCCCTCTCTCAGATCTCTCGATGATGTCTCCATGTCTCTCGGTCCCTGCTCTCAAATGTTGTGTTTGTGTCCTTCCCCCTCTCTCCCCATCTTGTCTACCGCTCCCGATGTTATATGTTTTATGTGTCGGTTTGTCTTTCTGTGTGATTAATGTTCGCTCTTTCACGAGCCTCGATCTTGTATACAAAAACAAACAAAAAAAAGGCAGCAGCAATAATTAATAAATCCACAACCTAAACACCACAACGTAAACCTTTTTATTTCTGTAAAAAAATAACACGAAAAAAAAAAAGTCATGTCGTTTGAGGACAGTCACTTGAGTTTTTGCAACGAGCATTTTTGGGGCATAATGCGAAGGGTTTTAGAAAAGTGGTTGGACAAACACTGAAAAAGTGGCATATATAGATTGAAGTGCATTTGAGGAAGGATCCAGCTCTTTTCGCCGCCTTCTCAGAAACACAAAGCTAGATTTGAAAAGACCCTTTTCTCAAGACTGTGTGGGGTATGGTGTTCCATTAATTCCCCAGTTTCCAAAATAGTCAATGCCCAAAAGGCCTAAAGTATCAGCAGGTCATGATTTGAACCTCAGTGTGCTCTTAACAACACATATATAGGATGGAGATGAAGAGTAGCATGAAGCCTAACGAACTTTTCCGCAACGCCCTCCTCCAAACGTGATTTTTTTTTTTCAAGTTCTTCCTCAAAAAAAGATCCGTGTTGTGTCTGATGATGTGAGGAAAGCCAAAGGAGACCAAACGACATGTTTTTTCATTAATTCACGTTTAATACCTATACACGTAAATCGTTTATATTACACACCTACATTCCCCTTCTCCCGCTGGAAAAAACCGTTTTGACATTCGGTCAAAGGCTGCAATGTACAGTTCTGTTGGTCAGCTACTCCCACGGTAGCCTAACCCCATTTAAAAGAGAGCACAGCAAGAAAGCCGCTTTTACTCTGTACAGCGCGGAAAAGCGGCCGAGTGAAAATTAGCAGATTATTTTATTATTTTACAATGAGCTCCGGCGAGCTGCTCCTTTCTGCACACCAAGGTAGACGGAAATGGTTACTGAGACCCTAGGAGTGAACGACAGACGGGGGAGGGGTGGGGTGAGGGCAGGTTGTGGTATTGTGGTTGGGGGAGAAAATAAATGAATTAAAGAAAGATGACAAAGATCAGAAGATCGAGGGAAATATTCCAAGAAAGGAAAATGTGGACAAAATAAAAAAAACAATAATGGGACAAACGTCACAAAGCTATGTCATATCTTCAAAGTAGTGGTTCCGGGTGAAGGTGACTATATAGGTTCAGGAAGGAGAATCATAGAACTTGGTGAGCTGTAGAAAGGGAAGCTCGAGGCACATTCCAAGAAACTGAAAAAGCAAAATTCAACAAGCTCGGCTGAACACAACAGGGGAAGGAGAGTAACCATTTGGGAAGAAAGGAATGAATCGAGGGATTCAGATAAGACAACGTTCCTCAAGGATGCACCTGGTGGAACATTAATAAATAACACTGCATGAACGTCCGTGGGAAGCTCTTGCCGAACACCAGCAGGAAATAAAACAACCAGAACGTCCGAAGAGTTGGCGGGAGAAGGGATGGGTGAAACCAGTGCAGATGGTCTTGTGAAGTGGGAAGGCAGTGGCATGAAGAGGGCCCAGAGAGGCAGAGTTGAGGAGGGAGTTGGATAAGCTGGAAATTTGAGGAGGGTAATCTGAATGGAAGAGGTACGGCGAATAACATCACAGGTGACGAGTCATTGGGAAATTGAGAAATATTTGTGGAACAAAGTGTGGTATCCTGACCACAAGCCCATGAACTGCTGCTCAGGGACATCCCAAGCAGTGACGACTGCCACCCCCTCGCTCAATCCTTGCCATCCATCGTCCCTCACTGCCGTCCACTCCCTATGGATCAGGCAATCAAGAGCTGGCCACGGGGCTTTGCTGCACACAAACCCCTACCATTGGGGAGTCCTCGCGTTCAGACCCACGGCCCTCGGCCACAAACACAGCACCGGGCCTGCACTCCGCTCCAAACACCGCCGCACCACTACCATCTCCTACCATAGAAGGAGTCGAATAGGGAAACCCAAGTGTGGCCGTCCCTCCCGCAAGAAAGCCTCCGGTGGCTAACACTGTCCGCGTGCGGCCTTGTGGCCCGGCTCCAAGCGGGAGACCTAAGGAACCTGTCTGAGAACAGCCAAGCAACGTGGGGGGCTGGACATCGGTGAGGGGCTGCGGTGGTTGCGATTGTTGCAGCTTTGCCCCACGCTGATGCCTACGCTCTGTTCCATGCTGGTTCAACCCAGGAACCACAACTGGGTTTTGATGCTGAAAGTGGTGGTGATGGTGGTGGTGATGGTGGTGGCCATGATGGTTGTGATTTCGCACACCCAGCTCTGCGGTAGGCATTGGCGGTGGTGGGAGAAGGTGATTGTAGGCCGACGCCGATGCAGTATCTACTCCAAAGAGAGATGGCGGTGGAGGATGAGCAATTGCTGCATCACTCACAGGCCAAGATGCATGAGGATGGTAAATGGATGCCTGGGTGGGAGCGAATGGGTAAGGAAACCACAAAAATGTCAAGTTATTGGTTCAGCCCTGTGCAAAGTCATCAAACGAAGGTGTACCACCGAAAACTGAAAGTTCAGATTTGTCAAGCAATTTAGATTTGCAGCAGTAACTCCCAACCCCACCGCTTTCCTCGCCTGTACCCACTTGAGCTCCGTGTCCATCGTAGTCGGAAGCAATGGCTGTGTGGCCGGATGGCCGTGTGGCTCCGTTATGCCGGTGCTGGTGCAGAGCCGGGTCAGAGCGAGCCCTGTCAGAGTGCGATGAACCACTTGATCCACCTGTAAGGTGGACAGTGCAGCCACAACAATGGAGCATGGTTAAAGTTGCGAAATGAAACATGGGAGCAATTTATACAGTTGGAATATAGATAGGTAATGAAGTTCAAAAGTAACAAACAAATCCAGGCTCAGTTAAAAAGTGAAAACCTTCCATTTCCCCAACGGCATCATCTTAGACCATCAATTTGATTCAGACCATGTTACTCTACCATGGGCATGCTGCTCCGACTCTCCCAACAATGGACGGAGGCCCTCAATGTCAGCGATTATATCAGGGTGGTCTCTCTGGACATATCTCAAGCTTTCGATACAGTCTGACATCCCGCCTTGCTCTCCAAACTTTCTCCCTATGGCTTCCAAGGGCAACTCTACACATGGCTTACTGACGTCCTCTCCTGTCGTAGCCAATGTGTGGCACCCAACAGAATCCTTTCATCACCTCTTCCTGTCAATACTGGAGAGATGGAGGTGGAGGATGAGCCATTGGGTAATTCAGAAATATTTGTGCAGGAGAGAAAAGGAGTGTTGTTCTGAACTCTTCAGATCTTGATAGAATCACGAATTGGTCAAACACCTGGAATATTTATTTCGATCCTGACAAATCCCACATTCTCTCACTCTCTTTCTCTTTAAGTACAGTCAAGCATATCCTCCCATCAACTCTCTTGAGGAAGTGCAGTCACTCACTCTTCGGTCCATCCTTGACCTATCTGAACTCCTATCCACCTACAAGGCCTTCATACACAGCTAGCTGGATTACTGCTCCTCCGCTCTGGGCCGACTCCCCTGCTCACATCTTGCTCAGCCTCATGCCATGGAAACAAGCGTTACGCCTAGGTCCCCCGTTGGTGAAGTGATGTGAGTTGACAAAGTGGAAGACGCAAGGCGGCCATCTTGGATTTTGACATGGCGACCCAATTTTCAATAGCGTTCTTCCTTATGCTTCGATACACCCACACAAGATTAGAAGTTGGTACTTCGCTTATTTTTCAAGATATTCCGCTCACAAGGTTCAGACATATATATGGTGGCGGCCATCTTGGATTTTGACGTGGCGACCCAATTTGCAATGGCGTTCTTCCTTATGCCTCGATACACCCACACACCAGATTAGAAGTTGGTACTTCGCTTATTTTTCAAGATATTCCGCTCACAAGGTTCAACACACGCACACACGCACGCACACACGGACGGAGGGGAAAACCATAGTCCCCCTTTCGCTCCGCGGTGCGACGGGGGACAACAAAGGCCTTTAAGATTATTGCAATTTCATGTGAAGAAGCCGACTCCATGGGCCTACCACTTTACCCTCGCAGACAGGTCGGTTGTCTCTATCTTCTACCGCCTCTTTTCTGGCCTTGCACTTATTGCTCCTTCCATCTTTCTTTGTCTTTTCCAGGTTTCTGCATGGCTCCCATGGTACACAATCAACCCCCGTCTGGTGAAACTCCCAAAATCTAGAATCACTGCTCACCTCCACTCATTTGTTGCTCTTTTTCCCCCACCTGTGGAACCAAGTTCCACATTCCCTCAAATCTCATTCTTCCGTCCAGGTCTTCAAGACTTCTGTTCACCACCATTTCAGATCATCCCTCATCCAAAACCACGATCTTTACTACCGTCGTTAACCCATAACCCATCCAAGCCCACCTCCTTCCAAATTTTCAGTTTTTCCTTCCTGAGAGTTTTCTTCTGGATCCATGTTGTCCACCTCATGCGTCCTTCCTTACCCCTCATTCCTTCCCACACCCATTGTTTGTCCAAGTCTCTCTCTATTTTGTCCTTCAACCCTGCTGTTGGTATTCCACTCCCCCCCTCTCTTTCTCCTGTTCCTTGCATCCTGATCCATTCTGTCTTTTTGCTCCATGAGCCTTGACTGTGTATATACAAAAAAAGAAAAAAAAGTGGGCACGTTTTGTTAAATTCAGCTTTCCTTGCACCCCAACATCACAAAAAGGATCAGGAATAATCACAGAGCATAAAACAGACCGGACCTCAATATTCCCCTTTACATACCAGATGATGACGACGAGACTGTGGAACTGACGGTGGCTGTGGACGTGGCTGGCTCGATGGCTGGGCTGGTGGAAGCACTGTGACCCGTGTTCGTACCCTCATCCGTAGTCTTTTTGAAGAAGTTGTGCTGCAGTGCGTAGAAGGGTGTGATGCGGCTCTTGGGCTCCAGCTCCAGCATTCTGGCGATCAGGTCTTTGAATTTCAGATAATCAGCAGTACCGTGACCAGCCTCCCCAGCACGTCGGCCACCAGGACCACCGCTCTCAACACCTAAGATGTCGTGGAGGCGTCGAGAGCCGGGAGGCTTGTACTCCTGGATCACGCAAGTGAATAGGGCAAAATAAAACGAGGAAAACTCAAGATTGACAATATTGTCATATTGTCGGTGCCATGAGGTGCCACGAAAATAATTTCGGTGCCACGAGGTCAAAGGTCAGAGGTCAGAGGTCATGGTAGGTAAAAATCCTGTTACCGTGATAACTTATGAACCAATGATGGGATTCTGACCAAATTTGGTACAAGTGTGTATTATGATGCAAAGATGAACATATTTGATTTTGGGGTAAACAGGTCAAAGTCTGTAATAGGTCTATCCCCCCCATCCCAGCACCAAGGCATTATCGCACGATCAACTTCCGTAAGCTAAACGCTCTTTCACCTACCTCATTCTCATCCACCCTCTCTGAAAAAATGTCCACTTCTCCCTTCGTTGACCTCCACACCCCTTCTGACCTCACTGACTACTACAACCACACTCTCTCCTCCTGCCTTGACCAGCTTGCGCCTATAAAATCCAAAACAGTTTCTTTCACCCATTCTGCTCCCTGGTTTACCCCTGAACTCCGCCTGATGAAAACTCGTGCTCGCCAACTTGAAAGACTCCGCAATAAAACAGGTCTCACAATTCACTCCCAAGCCTACAAGGACCACCTACAACACTACAAAGATGCCCTCTCCCGCGCCCGCTCCACCTACTACTCTGAAATTATCCACTCTGGCTCTGGAAACCCAAAAGCACTCTTCTCTACAATAAACAAACTCCTCAGCCCCCTGGACACCACCACCCAGTCATTCACAGTAGACAACTGCATCTCCTTCCTTTCATTCTTCCAAAGCAAAATTGACAACATCTACAGCAGCTTAACCACCACCGCACCTGCTCCCCCTCAAACCACCTGCCCCCCCCCCCCCTTATCCTGCCAACCCCTGTCCCAGTTCTCCCCAGTCTCCCCTACTGACCTCTCTGAACTCCTCATAGGAATGAAAACTGCCACCTGCACTCTTGACCCCATCCCCTCCAGCTTTGTCAAGGCCTCCCTTCCTGCTCTCTCTCCACATATCACTGCAACAATAAACTCCTCCCTGTCTACAGGCATCGTCCCACCATCCCTCAAAATTGCTGCTGTTACCCCCATTCTGAAAAAACCTGGACTCAACCCTGACACCCTAAACAACTTCAGACCCATCTCCAACCTACCCTTTTGTCAAAAGTTTTGGAACGCGCTGTAGCCACTCAACTTAAACATCACCTCTCTGCCAATAACCTGTATGAAACATTCCAATCCGGGTTCCGCTCCAACCACAGTACTGAAACGGCTCTCCTCAAAATCACCAACGACCTTCTCCTCTCCTCTGACGCTGGAAACCTCAACATTCTCATCCTCCTCGACCTCAGCGCCACCTTTGACACCATCTGGACCATCCTCCTCACCATCCTCCTCCTCAAGGAGGAGCTGCTGTAGATCCTCCTCACCACCATCCTCCTCACCCGACTTGAAACCACCTTCAACATTACCGGCACTGCCCTCTCTTGGATCAAATCATACCTCTCCGACAGACGCCAGTTCATCTCCATCAATAACTGCAAATCCCCCACTGCTCCCCTCCCCCAAGGTTCAGTTCTTGGCCCCCTCCTCTTCATCCTGTACCTGTCCCCCCTTGGTCACTTAATCCGCTGTCATGGTCTCCAATTTCACTGCTTCGCCGATGACATCCAGCTTTTCATCTCCACCAAGTCCATCTCCACCGCCACCCACTCTATCCTGACAAACTGCATCACTGAAATAAAATCCTGGCTTCAAATCAACTTCCTCAAACTTAACTATGATAAATCTGAAATAATCATCATTGGCCCAAAAACGCTCACCAAATCCACCCATAACTTTGCCCTCAACATCGACGGTTTCCCAGTATCCACCTCCCCTCACATCCGGAATCTTGGCATCATCTTTGACCAAACCCTCTCCTTCGACAAATACACTAAACAGATCACAAAGACAGCCTTCTTTCACCTGAAAAACATCGCCCGTCTCCGTCCATCCCTCTCCTCCACGGCTGCAGAAACCCTCATCCACGCCTTCATCACCTCCCGTCTGGACTACTGCAACAGCCTCCTCTTTGGTTCACCCTCAATAATCACCAATAAACTCCAATACATTCAGAACTCCGCTGCCCGTCTACTCACCCATTCCCGGACCCGTGACCACATCACCCCCGTCCTTTACAAGCTTCACTGGCTCCCCATCCCCCAGAGAATCCAGTACAAAATCCTCCTCTTGACCTACAAAGCCCTCCATAACCTGGCCCCATCCTACCTAACTGACCTCCTCTCCAGACACACTCCCACCTGCAACCTCCGCTCTGCTGGTACCAACCTCCTGACCCCCCCCCCCCCCCCATGCGGACCAAATTCAGATCCTGGGGGGACAGGGCCTTCTCCATCGCTGCTCCCACCCTCTGGAACTCACTACCTCCCTCACACCATCAGAGACTCCTCCTCACTCACCACATTCAAAACATCACTCAAGACACACCTGTTCAACATTGCATTCAACATTTAACCCCTGACTATCTCTGTTCCTTCTCCTTCCTTTTGCTTTGATTATTTACCTGTTTATTTTTGTCTTTTTGCACTTGTTTTTTTGCACTCTGTCAAAGCGCCTTTGGGCTTCTTGAAAAGCGCTATATAAAATAAATGTATTATTATTATTATTATTATTATTATTATTATAACTTGAGAATGGCTGAAGGGATCCAATTAAAACTTGGTACAGGTATGTATAATGATGTGAAGATGAACTTTTTTGATTTTGGGGTCAAGAGGTCAAAAGTCAACGTCTGTAATAGGATATGACTTGAGAATGGCTGAAGGGATCCAATTCAAACTTGGTGCAGGTATGTATAATGATGTAAAGATGAACTTTTTCGATTTTGGGGTCAAGAGGTCAAAGGTAAACATCTGTAATCGGTCTATAACTTGAGAATGGCTGAAGGGATCCAATTCAAACGTGGTGAAGGTGTGTATACTGATGTAAAGATTAACTGATTAAATTTTGGGGTCAAGAGGTCAAATGTCAGACGTCTAGTCAAGTAAAAATTCTGTTACCGAGCTAACTTGTGAACCAGTCATGGGATTTTCACCAAACTTGGTATAATTATATATTATGATGCAAAGATAAACTGATTCGATTTTGGGGTCAAGAGGTCAAAGATAAAAGGTCATGTTAAGTTACAATAATTTCGTTACCGTGATAACTTAAGGGTGTAGTACTGCTGGTGAAAAATTGAGAAAACTATATAGTTACCTTTGAGAGGCCTTTACACAAAAACAAAGTCAAGTTAATATCTAATTTTCAGTTTTTCTTAAAAGATATAATCTTGGCTTTAACTCAGACCAGTTTCAACGCTTCTTTGTCATATTACATGCATATAATTTGCATAAATTAGACCATTAATAAAAAACAAGGAAAAACAAAGAACACATTTCTACTTCTATCTTCTATGTCACCTATCATTCTTTTCACACAAAACTTGGTACATGTATTATACATGTGTTACTCTACTACCTGATGAGGATTTTGTGAAATTATGTCAAATGTTCACTAATTAGCTAATTATGCCAATTACCAGATAAAACTTGGTTGTCCTTCAATAAATCCACAATGGCTACTCCTATAAACAAAAGCCTTCATCATTTTAAAGGAAGTGATATTCTGAATATCCTGTCCAAATTTCAGCCCAAAAGAATGATGCAAATTAAAGTTATAACAAATTTCATGCAAAATATTATATTTCTTGTAAATTACGTGTAAAGATAACAATAATTAGGGGTACTTCTATGACCTCTAATAGCATGATTCTTGTTTATAAGACTATAAGGAAACTGTTCAGCTTAAAAAAAAAAAAAAAATCACCTGTTCACCAGTGCTACACCCTTAAGAATGGCTGAAGGGAGTTTAGTCAAACTTGGTAGAAGTACGTAAAATGAGGTAAAGATGAAAAAACGGATTTTGGGGTCACGAGGTCAAAGGTCAAAGGTCATGTTAAGTAAAAATTATGTTGCTGCGCCAAACTCTTGATTATGATGTAAAGATGAACTGATTCGATTTTGGCATCAAAGTTGAGGAGTGAGGTGATTTTGTGACTTTGGTGACATCAGAAGTCATGTCACGTAAAAATGTGATAACTTAAGAACAGCAGAATGGATTTAAATCAAACTTGGTACAAGTATGTATAATGACGTAATAATGTGGGCGGAGGCATATCGGTCGACGTCGTGACATCGAAGAGTGTCGTTCTAGTTTTTACCTTGTATACAAATTTGGATTTGGCACTGGTTAAGGATGCACTCATTAGTGTTTTAGATAAAGTTTTTAACTCTTATAATACTCAGGTTTAATAAGTCTTTCTTTTCCAAGAAAAAAATATATGGGTTTTAAGTGTTTTGAAACAAAAATTAAAAGATGCTGTTAGTTTTATTTTGTTTAACACTTTTGTGTCTCTGCGTGGGAAAACATTTCAACAAATAAAAGGTATTCCAATGGGAGGGAACTGTAGCCCACTATTAGCAGATATTTTTCTTGCTTATTGTGAGTTTTCATTTGTGCAAAAGTTGGCGAAGAAGAAGTTCGGCTTAGCTAAAATGTTGTCTTCTACATGTCGTTATATTGATGATATTTGTGATTAATTATAAGTTATTTGATAGGCTGATTCATAGGATTTATCCAGAAAGCCGAGTAACAGATAAGAGTAGTAATGACGACAGTGTTGTGGCATATCTGGATGTGTTAGTTAGAGTTGGAAAAAATTGTTTTAGTACATATGTGTATCATAAAGTTGACTATTTTCGTTTTCTTATCGTCTTGTATACCTTTCCCTCTAGTAATGTACCGGTACTACGATGTACCGGTGTACCGGTCTAGTAATGTACTTGTATACCGGTTAAGATAGGCTACGATGTGTTTTCATCTCAGCTTAGTAGATTTGCTAGAATTTGTTCTGTGAAGGATGATTTTGTGGTTCGTGCTCAGAAGATGTATTCCATTATATTAGAGAGGGGTTATTGTGATAGTTTGATTAGGTCATTGTAATCTCGTTTAAGTTTGTTTGGTTTTCCTGTAAGAAGGTTGCCATTGCATTGGAAGTTGTGTAAAAAAATTGAATTAATAAAAATATATATATTTAATTAATCCATCAAACGGAAATGCATTATGAAAGGATTTAGCGGACCAGGAACCTCATTATAAATAGAGGGCCTGTGTATTGATTTGTGTACTGGTGGATTCCTGTGTGCGTTTTGTAGTAGCAAGTTCAACACCTGGTAAAGTAAGAAACAGTAAGGTATTTCTGGATAATGAATGGGTTAAAGGTTAAAGATATGGTTAAGGGTGTAGTACTGGTGAAAAATTGAGAAAACTACATAGGTACCTTTGAGAGGCCTTTACACAAAAACAAAGTCAAGTTAATATCTAATTTTCAGTTTTTCTTGAAAGATATAATCTTGGCTTTAACTCAGACCAGTTTCAACGCTTCTTTGTCATATTACATGCATATAATTTGCATAAATTAGACCGTCAATAAAAAACAAGGAAAAACAAAGAACACATTTCTACTTCTATCTTCTATGTCACCTGTCATTCTTTTCACACAAAACTTGGTACATGTATTATACATGTGTTACTCTACTACCTGATGAGGATTTTGTGAAATTATGTCAAATGTTCACTAATTAGCTAATTATGCCAATTACCAGATAAAACTTGGTTGTCCTTCAATAAATCCACAATGGCTACTCCTATAAACAAAAGCCTTCATCATTTTAAAGGAAGTGATATTCTGAATATCCTGTCCAAATTTCAGCCCAAAAGAATGATGCAAATTTAAAGTTACTAGGGCATGCCCGTACTATATATATATCTAAAATTATATCCCCCCCCCCCTCTATTTACATGAAATGGTTTGGTCCATTCGCAAAGCCAAAGCGAACGGCTTGCGAGTACGGTGACAATCCCCCCCCCTCTATTTACATGAAATGGTTTGGTCCAAAGCGAACGGCTTGCGAGTACGGTGACAATCCCCCCCCCTCTATTTACATGAAATGGTTTGGTCCAAAGCGAACGGCTTGCGGAGTTTGGTAAAGAAATCGCCATAGCGTGCACAAACGCGCAGGAAAGCGAAAGAATCGCAAATTAGTTTTAATTAGTTTTAAAACATAGTTTAACGGCAACATAGTTTGCCAACGTGAAATAAATGAATACGCTCTCAAATGTGCCGTCCGAGGCAGAGTCTGTTCGCCACGTTCGGCACACGTGATAGCTCGCTGCTCTCTGATTGGTTGAATCGTTTTTTGGACATAGCTCGGTAACTACTTCTCCGATTAATATGAAACCTTGAAAAGGCACATCCTCGGGTCCCCAGCAATATACCTGGCAAGTTTAAAGTATATCGGACCCGTGGTTGTCGAGAAACAGCGGTCACAGACATACAGAGATTACTGGAATTATAGATAGACTAGGGCATGCCCGTACTATATATATGCCCGTACTATATATCTATCTAAAATTATATCCCCCCCCTCTATTTACATGAAATGGTTTGGTCCATTCGCAACGCCAAAGCGAACGGCGAACGGCTTGCGAGTACAGTGACAATCCCCCCCCCTCTATTTACATGAAATGGTTTCGTCCATTCGCAACGACCACAGAACCCCCCCCTCTATTTACATGGAATGGTTTGGTCCATTCGCAACGCCGGCACACGCGATCGTTCGCTGCTCTCTGATTGGTTGAATCGTTTTTTGGACATAGCTCGGTAAGTAATTGTCCGATTAATATGAAACCTTGAAAAGGCACATCCTCGGGTCCCCAGCAATATACCTGGCAAGTTAAAAGTATATCGGACCCGTGGTTGTCGAGAAACAGCGGTCACAGACAGACAAACGTACAAACGTACAAACGTACAGACAGAGATTACTGGAATTATAGATAGATAACAAATTTCATGCAAAATATTATATTTCTTGTAAATTGCGTGTAAAGATAACAACAATTAGGGGTACTTCTATGACCTCTAATAGCATGGTTCTTGTTTATAAGACTATAAGGAAACTTCAGCTATTAAAAAAAAAAAAAAAAAAAAAAAAATCACCTGTTCACCAGTACTACACCCTTAAGTGTGCGCATGTGCATGTGTGTGGTTTCTTCTTCTCCACCTCTCCTTTCTTTTTATTTGTCGACTAACAAAGGTACCCGGCATTGCAGGGTAACACAGAGTTGTTTCATGATGGGAATATGAAGGGAGGAGGGGGGGGGGAGGAAGGGTTGAGGGCTCTATGGCTCTAAGACATCCAACCCATGCCTTCCTGTGCATATAAACATACATCGAAGAATATAACTCAAAGTTGTGTAACAAAAGTCATCTATAATCTAATAATCATCGATAATGTAGTCATCTATAATCCATCATATATAATGTCATCAATTATTAAAAATAAATTAAAAACATCGAAGAATATCTATAGTGATATATAATGTCATCAATTACACCGCTTGTGACTATCGCCATGGATTACAAATATTGGTTGATAAGGAATGGCTTGCTTTTATGCCATTATCTTGTGAGGCTCCATATATGCCACAAGGCCAGACATAACAGCGGTGAACGAAGGAGCATTTATGTTATGTAATCTGTAATACAAAATAGATTTCGCGCTCTCTTTTAAAGACATCAGAACTTTAGATTATATACTTTGATTCATTCATTCATCCGTGAGAGGGCATTTGTGGAAAATCACATTATATAATGCTTAAAATCGCTCGAAGCTCCTAATATGAAAACTATAGCACTTACAATAGTGATGTATACAGCGATTTGTAGGTATGAAGATCAGACATTCGATGATATGTGAGGAAAATGAAAACATAAATTTTGAGGGCTTAATTGTGCAGAAACTGTTGCGGCCTGTTCCAAGGAAAGGCGTTTTTGAGCGGGCCGAAAAAGCATAACACCCCTGCAAAGGATAATGGACTGACCAAGGATAAGCCCATTTTTGTTCCAATTAAATAGGCCGTTAATTATCTTCAAGAAAAGTGTTTTAACACACCCAAATACCCAGTTTTCATTCATGCACTCCCTTAGAGTTCAATAAGTATGTATGCAAAGTTTGGGGTTGCTTGGTTTCATGGTTCTGGAGTTATGGAGGAGACTGACTGACTGACTGACTGGTGGACACACAATCTCTTTTATTATTACAGATGGAGGGGTGAACTCTTGAAATTAGTTTTTCAAAGGTTCACTTGACTGCCCCAGGATGGGTTTGAGGTTAGAAGAGAGGCAGATGAAACCCAAATCCTTTCCAGGTTCCTCTTGATACTCCAATGCTCTATTTGGTCAGTTATTTTATTCCATTCAGTTTGTGTGCAGCTTGTTCACACACACGTCCTTTGCTTCCTCCCCTTGATGTCACACTAACTCTGATGTCGGCGTTTCCCCCCCCCCCCCCCCTTCCATTTTGTTCCCTTCCTTTCTGCTCTAGCTCTTCCACGAGCCTCAATCGTGTATATATATAAAAAAAGGAAATATTAATAACAGAAATGGAATAGGAAGAGGGAGAGAATGGGAACAAAATTCTAAATGGAAAAGAAGAATAAATGTTAGCCGGTTAAGCGTAGCTCCTAGAAACGTACCCTTTTCCCATCCTTGGCTCGTCTAACTGTCCAAGAGCCATCGGGCAAGCGCTCAAAATACTTCCGCGCCTTTGGGGCCTGCTCTAGCATGTGTGATGGTGGGATGCCGAGCACTTCCACAATCTTGTTCATCTGATCAACCTGCGAAAAGCAAGGGGTCCAGCAAATGAAGACCATGAGAACAGGATTGTCGTGAGGTAACTATGTGACCCAACACAGCAGAGAGTGAGACAAGAGTAAACAAAGCCCTACCTCATTGGATCCACTGAAAAGGGGTTCCCCAGTGTGCATCTCCACGAGGATGCAGCCTAGGGACCACATGTCGATTGCAAGATCGTACGGAACACCCAGCAGCACCTCAGGAGAGCGGTAGAACCGACTCTGGATGTACTGGTATATCTGAAGGCAAATTGACACACATCACCCAACAATAACCAATTGAGAAATCAACTTCATCTTGTTGATAAAACAATAATTCACTCTGAACACCAATCGGCAATACTACGTTTTGATTACGGAAATGCCGTTTTGCTATACCCAGAAAACCTCTCTCGGTATCCAACTAATTACAGTATTATATCCCCATAATGGTAGCTCCTTCTCTGTATGCTCACCCTCTGGCCTAATTGACAGGAACTTCCAAAGTCTACGATCTTGATGGCGGAGCGTTTGGGGTTGCACAGCAGAATATTCTCAGGCTTGAGGTCGCAGTGGATGACGGAGAGCTCGGGCGTGGCGAGGAACAACAGTGCTGTGCACATCTGCTGCGCAAACTTGCGCGTGAGGTTCAGTGACACGCCTCGGAAGTTGGTGTTCCTCAGAAGGTCGTACAGGTTGTACGAAAGGAGCTCAAAGACTAGGCACAGGTGATTGCGGAACATGAAGTGTCGCTTGAGGTGGACTGCATTCGGGATGGGTGGGTGATGATAGAACAGAAGTTTATTTCAGGATAATTATTTTCCTAATAATAAGGTTACTATCAACTTTAATGTTGGTAATAAAATTAAAATGAGTTCAACGAGGTTCAACGAGGGAGTTGCCAACCTGTGGTTGTTTGTCCATGCTCTATCATTTTTATATGCTGAGTGACAAGCAAGGAAGAAGCACGTACTCAGAGCAGACGCTCTAACCATTACCATTGAGTCTGGTTAATTAATGCAACTAGATGGTATTCATTAGAAAACTTACCCTGCGCAGTCAACTTGGTGTGAGCCAACTCTTCTGTTTTTGAACGTTTCTTTTTTTTTTGACCCAATATGGCTGCCAGACCACGTGAGCGATGACATCATAAATTTAAATTCTCTAAATAATTGTTGCATAGATCATGCACAATAAATTTCAAACTGATCAGACTAAGCGTTGTCCCTGTCGAATGACGTCATAATTATGGCACCAATGACGTCATCGTTAACAACACCTATTCCCCATATGGAGTTATTTACAATGAGACACGTTTCAATTTTTTCCACAGAGCGGTTTTGGAGATATAGAGGTGCAACCTTTTTTGGTTTTTCCAAGATGGCGCCTGTAACACATGACCTATGACGTCATGATTATCATTAAAATATTCTAAAGGAGGCACTCCTAGATGGTGAAAATTTCGTGTCCATCAGACCAACAGTTGCTGAAAAAAAAGTAATAATGATCGGATGGATAAGTGTTGTATTTGTCGAATTATGACATCATAACGAAGGCACCGATGACATCATCATTAACATATCTTATTCCCCATGGGGAGTCGGTGACAATGAGCCAGGTCTCAATTTTTTTCCATGGAGTGGTTTCAAAGACATAGAGGTGCGAATTTTTTCAAAGATGGCGCCTGTACCATGTGACCTATGACGTCATAATAATCATTAAAATATTATACAGGAGGAGGCCCTCCTATGGTGAAAATTTCGTGTCAATCGGACCAAGAATGGCAGAGAAAAAAATTCATACCGATTGAATCAAGCGTTGTACTTGTCGAATTATGACGTCATAATTAAAGTCCTGATGACATCATCATTAACACATCTTATTCCCCAAGCGGTGTACTTGACAATGAGCCATGTTTCAGTTTTTTTCCCATGGAGCGGCTTCAGAGATATCGAGGTGCAACCTTTTTTCGATTTTTCCAAGATGGCGCCTATACCACGTGACCTATGATGTCATAATTATCATTTTAAAAATACCACAGGAGGCGCCACTCATATTCTGAAAATTTCATGCCAGTCGGACTAAGTTGCAGAGGATTTTTTTTTTCATACTGATCAGATCAAGCATTGTACTTGTCTAATTATGACGTCATAATTAAGGCAACCGATGACATCATCATCAACATATCTTATTCCCCATGGTGAGTACTTGACAATGAGCCACGTTTCCATTTTTTCCATTGAGCGGTTTGGGATATATAGTGGTGTAACGTTTTTCCAAGATGGAGCCTGTACCACGTGACCTACGACGTCATAATAATCATTAAAATATTCCACAGGAGGATGCCCTCCTATGGTGAAATTTTCATGTCAATCGGACCAACGGTTGCCAAGAAAATGGATTTTTAAAATGCAGACACGGCACACATACGTACAATGCATTCAGAAAGTATTCAAACCCCTTCACTTTTTTCACATTTTGTTGTGTTGCAGCCTTATGCTGAAATCGTTTAAATTCGTTTTTTCCCTCATCAATCTACACTCAATACCCCATAATGACAAAGAGAAAACATGATTTTAGAAAGTTTTGCAAATTTATTAAAAATAAAAAACTTGAAATATCACATTTACATAAGTATTCAGACCCTTTGCTATGACACTTGAAATTTAGCTCAGGTGCCTCCCATTTCTCATGATCATCTTTGAGTTGTTTCTACACCTTGATTGGAGTCCACCTGTGGTAAATACAATTGATTGGACATGATTTGGAAAGGCACACACCTGTCTATCCAAGGTGGGCTCACAACTGACAATGCATATCAGAGCAAAAACCAAGCAATGAGGTCGAAGGAACTGCCTGCAGAGCTCAGAGACAGGATTGTGTCGACGGACAGATCTGGGGAAGCCTACAAAAAAAAATCTCTGCTGCATTGAAGGTTCCCAAGAGCACAGTGGCCTCCATAATTCTTAAATTGAATAAGCCTGGAACAACCAGGACTCTTCCTAGAGCTGGCCGCCTGGCCAAACTGAGCAATCGGGGTGAAAGGGCCTTGGTAAGAGAGGTGACCAAGAACCCGATGGTCACTCTGGCTGAGCTCCAGAGATCCTGTGTGGAGATGGGAGAAACTTCCAGAGCAACACTCCACCGATCTGGGCTTTATGGCAGAGTGGCCAGACGGAAGCCTCTCCTCAGTGAAAGACACTTGAAAGCCCACAGAATCTTGTTTCTCACAGTCTGAGAGTCCTTTAAGTGCTTTTTTGCAAAGTCCAAGCGGGCTTTCATGTGTCTTTCACTGAGGAGAGGCTTCCGTCTGGCCACTCTGCCATAAAGCCCAGATCGGTGGAGTGTTGGTTGCAGTGATGGTTGTCCTTCTGGAAGTTTCTCCAATCTCCACACAGGATCTCTGGAGCTCAGCCAGAGTGACCATCGGGTTCTTGGTCACCTCTATTACCAAGGCCCTTCTCCCCCGATTGCTCAGTTTGGCCGGGCGGCCAGCTCTAGGAAGAGTCCTAGTTGTTCCAAACTTCTTCCATTTAAGAATTATATGGAGGCCACTGTGCTCTTGGGAACCTTCAATGCAGCAGAAATTTTTTTGTAGGCTTCACCAGATCTGTGCCTCGACACAATCCTGTCTCTGAGCTCTGCAGGCAATTCCTTCAACCTCATGGCTTGGTTTTTGCTCTGATGTGCATTGTCAGCTATGAGACCTTATATAGACAGGAGTGTGCCTTTCCAAATCATGTCCAACCAATTGAATTTACCCCAAGTGGACTCCAATCAAGGTGTAGAAACATCTCAAAGATGATCAAGAGAAATGGGAGGCACCTGAGCTAAATTTCAAGTGTCATAGCAAAGGGTCTGAATACTTATGTAAATGTGATATTTAATTTTTTTATTTTTAATAAATTTGCAAAACTTTCTAAAATCCTGTTTTCTCTTTGTCATTATGGGGTATTGAGTGCAGATTGATGAGGGAAAAATGAATTTAAACGATTTCAGCATAAGGCTGCAACAAACAAAATGTGCAAAAAGTGAAGGGGTCTGAATACTTTCTGAATGCACTGTACGTAACTGAATGCTTAACCCCGCTTTTCGCCTCGCAAGCACAGGGTAATAACATCTTGGCTTACACAATGAAACCAATTTCAGGTCAAGAAACCCTTTACATTCAAGCAGTTTGACTTGGCTTCAGGTTTACAAAAAAACAAAAACAAAGTAGTTCAGAGTTATCCTTAAGCAGGAATCTAATGGAAAGGAAGGTACATCATTCCATTTAGCATTGGAACCACACTTAAGTACCATGAGGTAGGAAACGACAAGATAAATTGGCAAGAATATTGCGAGGTGTTCATCATCGACCTGTGAGCGAAATAACGTTTATTGAGTTTCTTTTTGTTGCTGGCTTAGGATTCCTAAAGAAAGGTCACATCTTTTTCTTTTTTACATTTGTGGACAAACAGTTCAAAAGAGGCTGAATTGCTTGGAACTTACCGATATAGTACTTCATATCAGTGTCGTGTTTGTTCATTAGCTCCAGCAAGCGGACCTCAATCTGTGCCTGGTTCAGGAAGGCCTTTTTATTCTTGATTATCTTGATCGCCACCCACTCCTGTTCATGGTGGTCGTACGCCTTCACCACCTGCACAAGGAACATCTGCGCTCTGCCAAAGATCTACGACCGTTTTAACTACCGAAAGGAACTGCTGTCATCACTGATCATTCACCTGTCCGAACGAGCCCTTTCCGATGAGCGAGTCGATCTCGTATCGCTCCATCCATTTCTCCCCATTTTTGACAATGTAGTCGTAGCTATCGTCGTCATAGCCATCATTGTAGATTTTTCGCTCCTTTTTGTGGCTCGAGTCCTCGCCCTGCTGTTGCGCCCGTCGCTTCTTCTTGGCATAGTACACCTTGAATGCACAATGCACAGTAATCACATTGATGTGCACGCAAGTCGTTATGCATACGAGTTCAGTACATTTACCCACACTCGCCACCATCGCCAAAGAAGCAAACAAAACCTGACGCCAGCAACAATCGCAGGAGTGGTTGTACCTCATTTATATGCTTGTACGTTTTGATGAGGTCCACAGAAAGCTTGCGAAGCGGAGCACTTGCTGGCTCCCTGAATTTCAAAGGAATCCGACGCTGAAGGATAGTCATGTCCGGAAAGACCTTAAAAAGCAAGAAAATGCAACCGTGATCAATGGATTGCTTACACTCTCACAGCACCCAATCGTCAACTTTTACTTAACGATGCAACCCCAACCTTGTCTTTGTGTTTGTAACCTCGCCAGATGTCACAAGCGAATTGCAGGAGTATCTTCACTATAATAATAATAATAATAATACATTTATTTTATATAGCGCTTTTCAAGAAGCCCAAAGGCACTTTGACAGAGTACAAAAAACAAGTGCAAAAAGACAAAAATCAATAGGTAAATAGTCAAAGCAAAAGGAAGGAGAAGGAGAAGAGATAGTCAGGGGTTAAATGCTGTGGGTTAAATGTTGAATGCAGTGTTGAACAGGTGGGTCTTGAGTGATGTTTTGAATGTGGTGAGTGAGGTGGAGTCTCTGATGGTGTGAGGTAGTGAGTTCCAGAGGGTGGGAGCAGCGATGGAGAAGGCCCTGTCCCCCCAGGATCTGAATTTGGTTTGCATGGGGGGGGGGGGGGGGGGTCAGGAGGTTAGTACCAGCAGAGCGGAGGTTGTGGGTGGGAGTGTGTCTGGAGAGGAGGTCAGCCAGGTAGGATGGGGCCAGGTTATGGAGGGTTTTGTAGGTCAAGAGGAGGATTTTGTACTGGATTCTCTGGGGGATGGGGAGCCAGTGAAGCTTGTAAAGGACGGGGGTGATGTGGTCACGGGTCCGGGAATGGGTGAGTAGACGGGCAGTGGAGTTCTGAATGTATTGGAGTTTATTGGTGATTATTGAGGGTGAACCATAGAGGAGGCTGTTGCTGTAGTCCAGACGGGAGGTGATGAAGGCGTGGATGAGGGTTTCTGCAGCCATGGAGGAGAGGGATGGACGGAGACGGGCGATGTTTTTCAGGTGAAAAAAGGCTGTCTTTGTGATTTGTTTAGTGTATTTGTCGAAGGAGAGGGTTTGGTCAAAGATGATGCCAAGATTCCGGATGTGAGGGGAGGTGGATACTGGGAAACCGTCGATGTTGAGGGCAAAGTTATGGGTGGATTTGGTGAGCGTTTTTGGGCCAATGATGATTATTTCAGACTAGCAGAAGTACCCGGCATTGCCGGGCGGGGGAGGGGAGGGGAACGGGGGGGAGGGGAGGGGAACGGGGGGGAGGGGAGGGGAGGGGAACGGGGGGGGGGAACGGGGGGGAGGGGAGGGGAGGGAAGGGGAACGGGGGGGAGGGGAGGGGAGGGGAACGGGGGGGAGGGGAGGGGAACGGGGGGGAGGGGAGAAGAGTGGGAGGGGGGAGGTGAGGGGGAGAGGGGAGAAGAGGGGGGGATGGGGAGGGTGAGGGAGGAGAGGGGGAGGGGAGGGAGGAGAGGGGGAGGGGAGGAGGGAGGGGGGAGGGGAGGAGGGAGGGGGGAGGGGAGGGGGGGGAGGGGAGGGGAGGAGGGAGGGGGAGGGGAGGGGGGAGGGGGGAAGAGGGGAGGAGGGAGGGGATGGGGAGGGTGAGGGATGGGAGGGTGAGGGATGGGAGGGTGAGGGATGGGAGGGTGAGGGATGGGAGGGTGAGGGATGGGGAGGGGTGGGAGGGGGGAGGGGGGGTGGGAAGGGGGAGGGGTTGGGAGGGGGGAGGGGGAGGGGTGGGAGGGGGGAGGGGGAGGGGTGGGAGGGGTTGGGAGGGGGGAGGGGGAGGGGTGGGAGGGGGATGGGGAGGGGGAAAAGGGAGGGGAGGGGGGAGGGGGAAAAGGGAGGAGGAGGGGGAAAATGGAGGGGGAGGGGAGAAGGGGAGGGGGGAGGGGAGAAGGGGAGGGGTAGGGTGGAGGGGGTAGGGTGGAGGGGGGAGGGTGGAGGGGGGAGGGTGAAGGGGAAGGGAAGGGGATGGCCAGTCAACAACGACGTTGCAGTTCTCATGGTCGGAGAGCAGCACAACAATCGGACATAGTCCTGCATATTCGCAACAGCACGAAGCGGATTTTGGAAGCTCACTCGGACAAAAGCCTCGCACAAATTACACCGTGAAGGCCCAATGGTCATGTCTATGCCACAAATCACGGGCGCACTGAATTGAAAATATATAGAACGCTCATACTCCGTGAAAAGTGAAGCCGCCGTGTCGCCATCTTGGTCAGCACGACTCGACGAACTCGCTTCGCGGATCTCGTTTTGTGGGGCAAGAAACTGCTCCAATCGGTTACGGAAGGGTTGTGGAAAGACGTTTCACAGCTGTTTCAAAGACGTCTTTCATTCATATCGCACAAAATCGATACAAAACACGATCGCATAAAAGGTGAAGTGAAGAAGACGTAACCAACCGGTTACGGAAGGGTTGTGGAAAGACGTTTCACAGCTGTTTCAAAGACGTCTTTAATTCATATCGCACAAAATCGATACAAAACACGATCGCATAAAAGGTGAAGTGAAGAAAACGTAACCAATCGGTTACGGAAGGGTTGTGGAAAGACGTTTCACAGCTGTTTCAAAGACGTCTAATTCATATCGCACAAAATCGATACAAAACACGATCGCATAAAAGGTGAAGTGACGTGATGTAACATCACGTGATCGCTCTGAGCGGCGGGAATGGACATCACGTGATCGCTCTGAGCGAATCAGCGAGCTGCTCTGGAACCGGCTGAGATTAGCGGGTACTTCGCTGAAATGCGCTGAGGTAAATATGAATAAAAAATATGGATCGTCAAATATTTTGAGTTCGGCCATGTTCGTCCCATGCTCAATGGCCATGTCTATGTCAAATATCAAGCACGTAAGCCTCTCCGTTTAGGAGTCTATCGGTAACGTAACGTAGCATCACTCACTCTCACACACACACACACACACACACACTCACTCTCACACACACACACACACACACACACACACACACACACACACACACACACACACACACACACACACACACACACACACACACACACACACACACACACACACACACACACACAGTGTTTTATATAAATATAGATTTATCATAGTTAAGTTTGAGGAAGTTGATTTGAAGCCAGGATTTTATTTCAGTGATGCAGTTTGTCAGGATAGAGTGGGTGGCGGTGGAGATGGACTTGGTGGAGATGAAAAGCTGGATGTCATCGGCGAAGCAGTGGAATTGGAGACCATGATGGTGGATTAAGTGACCAAGGGGGGACAGGTACAGTATGAAGAGGAGGGGCCGAGAACTGAACCTTGGGGGACACCTTGGGGGAGGGGAGCAGTGGGGGATTTGCAGTTATTGATGGAGATGAACTGGCGTCTGTCAGAGAAGTATGATTTGATCCAAGAGAGGGCATTGCCGGTAATGTTAAAGGTGGTTTCAAGTCGGGTGAGGAGGATGGTGTGATTGATGGTGTCAAAGGCGGCGCTGAGGTCGAGGAGGATGAGAATGTTGAGGTTGCCAGCGTCAGAGGAGAGGAGAAGGTCGTTGGTGATTTTGAGGAGAGCAGTTTCAGTACTGTGGTTGGAGCGGAATCCGGATTGGAATGTTTCATACAGGTTATTGGCAGAGAGGTGATGTTTGAGTTGAGTGGCTACAGCGCGTTCCAAAACTTTTGACAGAAAGGGTAGGTTGGAGATGGGTCTGAAGTTATTTAGGGTGTCAGGGTTGAGTCCAGGTTTTTTTCAGAATGGGAGTAACAGCAGCAATTTTGAGGGATGGTGGGACGATGCCTGTAGACAGGGAGGAGTTTATTGTTGCAGTGATAAGTGGAGAGAGAGCAGGAAGGGAGGTCTTGACAAAGCTGGAGGGGATGGGGTCAAGAGTGCAGGTGGCAGTTTTCATTCCTATGAGGAGTTCAGAGAGGTCAGTAGGGGAGACTGGGGAGAATTGAGACAGGGGTTGCCAGGATAAGGGGGGGGCAGGTGGTTTGAGGGGGAGCGGGTGCGGTGGTGGTTAAGCTGTTGTAGATGTTGTCAATTTTGCATTGGAAGAATGAAAGGAAGGAGATGCAGTTGTCTACTGTGAATGACTGGGTGGTGGTGTTCAGGGGGCTGAGGAGTTTGTTTATTGTAGAGAAGAGTGCTTTTGGGTTTCCGGAGCCAGAGTGGATAATTTGAGAGTAGTAGGCGGAGCGGGCACGGGAGAGGGCATCTTTGTAGTGCTGTAGGTGGTCCTTGTAGGCTTGGGAGTGAATTGTGAGACCTGTTTTATTGCGGAGTCTTTCAAGTTGGCGAGCACGAGTTTTCATCAGGTGGAGTTCAGGGGTAAACCAGGGAGCAGAATGGGTGAAAGAAACTGTTTTGGTTTTCATAGGCGCAAGCTGGTCAAGGCAGGAGGAGAGAGTGTGGTTGTAGTAGTCAGTGAGGTCAGAAGGGGTGTGGAGGTCAACGAAGGGAGAAGTGGGTTTCTTTCCAACGAAGGGAGAAGTGGGAAGTGGGTCACTACTCCTTTCCAATCTATCAGATGAAATATGCAAGGATGACAGAGCACACGTAAAATTAACCCGATTCAGTCACTTGGGACGCATCAACTTCCAGGTCGTCATGCATAGAGAAAGCCCGTTGTCGTGCACGGTGCCCTGTGCTGTCTGAATGACCAATAGATCATTGGTGTATGGAACATTATTTATGGGATCACAGTTCAGTTACCACTGTTACAACCGCATAACTCAAGTGGTGGTTGTTCAGGACCACCAAATGGAAAACATCGGAGACTACTTTTCAAATGTAGACATTTTGGTCGATTGTGTGACCAGATGTACTAAATGTGAAAGCGACACCAGAGATATCTCATTATAAACTCAACTCAATCTCCTGCCAGTACTTTTCAAGAACCGGTTAAAAGTGCGTCGCTCTTTCCTCGGTTGTTTTATTTTTACCCCAAGAGCGTATAGCACAAATCAGGGGAAAGCAATTCGTGCACACTGTCTTCATCTACCTGTCAGTCTATGATTGTGGAACTACTTCATTTCAATTGACTTATATACTTTGAATGCTATAGAACGATATTTTGAACACTTGGCATGTTTGCACTTTCAAAAACTTTCAGTTCAGCAATACTGTACTCTGGCAAAAGTGCACGCCGTCTCGACCAATCAAATTTGCCACTCATACTCCGAGGGCAGAGGAACATCAATATTCAGACAAAATAGCGGCACCCCGCAATGCAACTTCTGAGCACAGAGGAGATACACGTGGTAAAGTATCCATGCTTCCTGGTTGTTGTTCTTTATCATACATGAGATTTCAATCTTTTTGGGGCTGGCAAACAGGCTACCAGAAGGTCAACGTCTTGATTTTAAAAGGGGGGTGGTAAGGGGGTAACCCTGCCCATGTCCTTTTCCTCAAGGCTGCTTGGGATAAAGGGTTGTATGAACTTGAGTTTTCTTAAGTGTTCGCTTTCTGGTGTCCTTCCAAGTATAGCATCTCCAATCTTCTTGGGAGAATCCATTTCTATAGAGTTGGAACTATCTATGCCACTGTACCATTTGATACCTCTGCAGATGCCTTTCTTCTTCTTTATGTCCTGTTTCTTTTCTTTGTTTTCTTTCCATTATGGTGATTGCCTGCTTTATGATTTCACCTTTAGTTATTCATCTATCTATAATTCCAGTAATCTCTGTGTGTATGTTTGTATGTTTGTATGTTTGTATGTTTGTCTGTGACCGCTGTTTCTCGACAACCACGGGTCCGATATACTTGAAACTTGCCAGGTATATTGCTGGGGACCTGAGGATGTGCCTTTTCAAGGTTTCATATTAATCGGACAAGTAGTTACCGAGCTATGGCGATTTCTTTACCAAACTCCGCAAGCCGTTCGCTTTGGACCAAACCATTTCATGTAAATAGAGGGGGGGGATTGTCACCGTACTCGCAAGCCGTTCGCTTTGGACCAAACCATTTCATGTAAATAGAGGGGGGGGATTGTCACCGTACTCGCAAGCCGTTCGCTTTGGACCAAACCATTTCATGTAAATAGAGGGGGGGGATTGTCACCGTACTCGCAAGCCGTTCGCTTTGGACCAAACCATTTCATGTAAATAGAGGGGGGGGATATAATTTTAGATATATATATAGTACGGGCATGCCCTAGTATCATCAATGGCACAAGAAGGCTCATGATGTGTGTAGTGAAATCGTATTCGTACTGAACCCGGGGTGATGCTCGCTGCTCGTTGACACCGCTAGGGGCGTGACTATAAGACCCGCTGCTGCGGACGGTGCTCCGAGACTTCTCCTGTGACACGTTACATCTGGTAGACTCGCTAACGGTACGCCAGCATAGAATATTCAGCTTGCTTGCATTGAATGTTATGAATGGTCCGATGTGATGCCACATCGTATACTTATTGCATTTCCTGCATTACAGGATGATGTCATGATCTAAATGGAATTAAACCACAAGTTGGACTAAAGTTGTGTGGACCTGATTGGTTTTCCACAACACTTAAGGGAGCACTACACTGAACACAGTAAAAACAACACTGAATCACAGTAATGCACTTTTTGATAAAATGTCTTGATTGAAAATATGCAAAACTATATATGTACATGTTGCTTGATATATCAACATTACATTGGTATACATTACATAGCATTATAGTATGCATGGTTACCATGGTAACCAGATGCATACAAATGATGAATTACCACTTTTCAGCTTATATCTTCTCTATGAGAAGTCCATTTACGTTCAAACTTGGTACATATATACAATACTAGGAAACAAACATTTTAATTGATGCATTTGTATAATTGGCATTTCGTGTTGCCATGGCAACCATTAATCGTCCAATGAGAATTGACATCCTTTAAATTAAAAACCCAAGGTCATAATACAATAAAACTCTATTAATATCTTTGTTGGGTCATTATCAATATCTGTGCCAAATTTGAAGTGAAAAGACTTAAGAATTCCAAAGTTATAGGGGAAAATGTAAACGAATATTATGTAAACACACATTTGCTGTAAGTGGCCATTGACATCAGGATTCCGTTTCCTATACATTGAAATTACAATTGCGTACAATGTTTTTCCATTATTTCATGAATCTGGAGTTCACTTTGCAAGTTTTTTCATTCTTTTCACCCTTGTACTTGTATGTTGATGGACAAACGCCTCTCCAAACTCCCCACTACCATATGTTTGGCCTTCTTCTTCAATAAAGCTTTCCTCCTTTTTTCTTTTTGCCTTTGAAATATTTTCCCGTATCTTTGTTTCCTGAACGGAAGCTTTCCTAGCAGCATCGTACAAACTTTTTTTGTCTTTTTTTTCTGCTGCTGCCTGTGTGTATAGTGCCCCCTTAATTCCATTTATATCTACTGACATGGCTGGCAACAAGACGCTGGCGGTTGCCGTATTCTGCGCCGACCCGCAAGCCCCGGATGGTGGCTTGCAACTGAAGCACTGGCTCAGAACATTGGAGAATCATTTCGAGGAGCCTGAGACCGCGCCGACGGCTGCCGCGAAGCTAGCAACGCTTCATTCAAAAATCGACTACAAGGTGTACAATTCCATCGCTCAATTCACGACGTATGACCTCTCGATCGCGGAGCTCAAACGGCTGTACATAAAGGAAAAAAGCCCGGTGTATGCACGATATTTGCTGCTAACGCGACGTCAGCAACCCAACGAGGCGATGGACCACTACGCCCAGGAGCTCCGGCAGCTCTTGCTGGACAGCATCAAGGAGCCACGGACTCCCGCGCAGTCTCAGGATGATCTTCTTTTAGATGCCTTTATTGCAGGGGTCTCCTCCCAGGAACTAAGGCTCAAGCTCCTAGAGAAGACCGACCTGACCTTCGCTACGGCACTCGAGCAAGGGAAAGTATACACCGAAGCGCGGATGCAATCGAACACCTATGATCGCACGCGCCTCTTGGCGGGCACTACACTACACGCCCGGCCGGAGAGTGCTACCGCCGAGGACGCGGACCTGCTCGCGGAACTCCGGGATGCTCCGGAGGAAGACCCAGTCCTGACGGCTGCCGCTACGGCCAGACCCAAGGCCTTATGCGGGGCCGCATGCTTTTTCTGTGGGGGGCCACGTCATGCCCGGCCCGTGTGTCCGGCACGAGACGCTATATGCCATTTGTGCTTGCAAAAGGGACATTAAGCGAAAGTGTGCAGGAAAACGGCACGCGGCTCGCGGCTCATTGAATCGCGCGGTCGCGGTCGCGGTCGCGGCGACCTTGAATGGGCTCATTGCGGAGCCTGCGAGCCGAGCCCGAAACCCGGCGCCTTACCCGTCTTCGAAGGGGAGGGCCCCTCTCTGCGGGCCCCTGGGCGCTCAGACGTCCTTGGCGGGCGTCACCGGACAGCCACCACAGTCTCATCCTCAATCGGGCACGAAGTACGTGTCCTTGACCAAACTCCGGGCCACACAAGGGGCTTTGAAGCCTCGCCAAGCCCCAGCGGAACATTCTCCTCGTGTCGTCCACGAGCTAACGGTGGCCCTCACCCCGGAAAAGGCGATTTCGAATACTACGGAGGCCTTTTCCTGCCAAAAGTGTCAAAAGGCGTTTTCAAATACTACGGAGGCCTTTTCCCGTCAGAATTGTCAGATTTTGAATCGCGAAACACCGGAATGCTTGGGAAAGCCCTCTGATGGCATTAATGGATTCCCCATGGACAACGCATACTCCGGCCACGACCGCAAAACTGCTGCTGGCATAGGATCCACCCGCGAGGCTTGTCCGACCCATTTGGGGGGTTCAGTCCCACTCCCAGCAGCCTCGTCTGGCCTGGCTCAAGCCCTTATTCCCCTCATGGTCGAAGGCCATTGTGTTCGGGCCTTGGTGGATACAGGGTCTACGGATAGTTTTATCGACCAGCGACTTGTGCTCAGGCATGGATGGCGGATCTGGAGGTCTACGAGACGGATCTTCATGGCTTCCCAGGGGCTTCGACTCAGCACGAAGGGGGAATGCCGATTGAAACTCGTGCTAAAGGGACGGGTTTTTCCTGATGTACACCTTATGGTTTTACCCGCTTTATGTGCTGATATTCTGTTAGGACACGATTTTCTTAAACTGCATGGACGTCTGGTAATGGAGTTTGGTGGGCCTGACACGCTTGTTGTGGGGGCGGACGACGCGCTTGCGGTGTGCGCCCTAGCGAAAATGGACATCCAGCCGCTTTCGCTGTTCCCCAATCTAACCTCCGACTGTACCCCTGTCGCGGTGAAATCACGGCGCTACTCTCGCGCAGACATGCAATTCATTGCGGACGAAACGGCTCAGCTCTTGAAAGACGGCATCATAGAACCTAGCAGGTCGCCGTGGCGCGCCCAGGTCTTGGTGGTGCGCAGCGAGGCCCACCGCAGACGCATGGTAATCGACTATTCCCAAACGATTAACCGCTTTACACAGCTGGATGCCTACCCCCTTCCGGGGATGGACGCGCTGGTGCAACAGGTGTCCCAGTATTCGGTCTATAGCACTCTCGATCTCCGTAGTGCGTACCACCAGATCCCTATCTCTAGGGCGGATCATATCTATACCGCTTTTGAGTCGGGGCAGCGGTTGTACCAATTTACGCGATTGCCTTTTGGGGTAACGAACGGGGTCGCTTGTTTCCAGAGGGCCATGGATGACCTCATTGCGCGGGAGCACTTAACCGATGTTTTCGTCTACCTCGATAATCTTACGGTTTGTGGATATGACCAAGGGCACCATGATGCTAATCTGAAGCGCTTCCTTGAGGTCGCGCAGAGGTATCACTTAACTATGAACGAGGATAAGTGCCAATACTCCCTATGCACGATAGATCTTCTGGGGTACACCGTGACCCATGGCTCTGTCGCTCCGGATAAGGAGCGTCTGCGACCTTTGCTCGACATGGCTCCTCCCTGTGATCGGGCGTCCCTGAAGCGCGCCCTCGGGCTATTCGCCCATTACTCCAAATGGGTGCAAAATTTCTCCGCGAAACTTCGCCCCCTCGTGGCCTGCGACACCTTCCCACTGAGTCCGGCCGCATTGGCGGCCTTTGAAGGCCTTAAGGCCGACATCGCCCGAGCCGCCGTGGCGACAATCGACGAGAGCGGTTCTTTCGTCCTCGAAAGTGACGCCTCGGATCAGGCCATCGCGGCGACCCTCTCCCAAGGGGGGCGTCCCGTGGCTTTCTTTTCACGGACTCTTACCACCGCTGAGCGGAGACACTCGTCCGTCGAAAAGGAAGCGTATGCGATCGTCGAGTCTATTCGGTGATGGCGCCCGTCCTTACTCGGGTGGTGCTTCCAAATCATCACGGACCAGCAAAGCGTTGCGTTCATGTACGACACCTTACACGCCCAGCGCATTAAGAATGAGAAAATCACTCGCTGGCGTATCGAACTCGCCGACTTCTGTTACACCATCAAATATCGCCCGGGGAAGGATAACCGGGCCGCCGATGCCTTATCACGACCGGCTACATGTGCGGGTATCACCTCTTTGGAGGGCCTACGTGTGCTGCATGCCACTGCGGGCCATCCCGGCGTAACGCATTTCGCTCATTTTGTGCGGCGTGGCAATCTCCCATACTCGATTGACGATATCCGCCGTATCTGTCGCGACTGCGCTATCTGCGCGGAAATCAAACCGCGTTTCTATAACCCTCCCATGGGGACTCTGGTTAAGGCTACGCAACCGTGGGAACGCTTGGCGATGGATTTCAAGGGCCCATTGCCGGTGTCGAGCGGCTCTCGCTATCTGCTCACTATCGTCGATGAGTACTCGCGATTCCCCTTTGCTTATACGTGCGCGGACATGACTGCTGCCACGGTGATGCGATGCTTACAGAACTTGTTCTCAATGTTCGGGTACCCGGCCTATGTCCATACCGACCGGGGTGCGGTCTTCTTGTCTCAGGAGGTGCGCGGCTATCTGCTCCAAAATAACATTGCTTCTAGTTACACCACGCCGTACAGACCCCAGGCTAATGGGCAGATCGAACGCTTCAACGGGATTATCTGGAGGGCCGTCATGCTCAACCTCCGGACCCTCGGCCGGGGCCTCGATAAATGGGCTTGGTCGCTACCTGCGGCGTTGAACTCGATCAGGGCTCTCCTGTGTACGGCAACCAACCAAACTCCCCACGTGCGACTTTTCCACCACCCCAGGAGCACGGGGTGTATACGGTCTTTGCCCAGTTGGCTCGCTGGGCCCGGGCCGGCCTACCTTAAACGGGCGGTTCGCGCGAGCAAGTACGACCCCCTAGTGGACAAAGTGCAGATTCTCCAGGCTAATCCTGAGCATGCTCGTGTGATGACGGCTGATGGCCGTGAGACTACTGTCTCCGTCCGTCACCTTGCCCCTTGCGGGGTCGCCGACCTGAGTAGGGAATCGGACGGACCGACCGAACCCATCTATGAGACTATGGCCTCTCCCGACGCTCCCATCGCCGAAAGTCTACCGACTCTCCCCTCGCCGGGTCTACCTGGGCCCGACGACTTGGAGTTACCCCCTTCGTCACCCGACCCTGATGGCACCTCCGACGCCGGGGACACAGGGATACGTGATGCCGTACCCGGGGAATTTCGGACGCGTGCTGGCAGAGAAATTCGCCGCCCGGCCCGATACGGTTGGGTCGACTGATGTTCCGCACCCTGTTCGTGCTGACGCTCGCTCGCCTCTAGCCGCACCGCCGTATAATTCTGACGGGGGGGGGAGAATGTAGTGAAATCGTATTCGTACTGAACCCGGGGTGATGCTCGCTGCTCGTTGACACCGCTAGGGGCGTGACTATAAGACCCGCTGCTGCGGACGGTGCTCCGAGACTTCTCCTGTGACACGTTACATCTGGTAGACTCGCTAACGGTACGCCAGCATAGAATATTCAGCTTGCTTGCATTGAATGTTATGAATGGTCCCATGTGATGCCACATCGTATACTTATTGCATTTCCTGCATTACAGGATGATGTCATGATCTAAATGGAATTAAACCACAAGTTGGACTAAAGTTGTGTGGACCTGATTGGTTTTCCACAACAATGTGCATGCAACTCATTTCTGTTATAACACAGTCCTTCTTTACTTGTATGCCTGCCGGTTTTTATTCATGTTTGCATCTTGCAACAGGAAGCTGAGTCTCTGGATATGGTTTACACTCATTGCAGAGAGGTTGGTGGGATTGCAGCCTTTCATCGTCTCACTTCTGCTCCTACTCCTCCTGCCCTCTCATCCTTCTGCCTAACCCTTGCACTTCCAGATCACATATGTTCTTCCAGAGGCCTTCGATTCAATTACCCTCCTAAAGTGGAGGCTTAATGCTCATTTCCATTCATTAAACCCCTCCCTCTCCTCCACCCCAAATGCCCTCTTCAGCCGACGTGAAGGCCTACAGGGAAGAGTAATGCTCTTTACTGCAGGCGTTCAAGTCTGCCGCCCACCGCCACATCAAGGTCTCTCCCACTTCTCCTCTTAGCTTCACCACACTCACTGAGACCCAAGCCTCCGTTCACCTGTCCGTCCTCTCCCCATGTGCTGTGGTACATCCTTGCGTTATTTTCCAACTGTTCCCCATTCACCCTTCTTGGTCTGTTAACTTTTCACACCGTTGGTTTGCTTTTCCATGAGCCTTGACACCTACTTTGAAATACGTATATTTGAAAAAAAAGTCTCTTTCATCAACAAATAAACCCCCAACATATGTTGTCAGGCCTTTCCTTGAATTCGGTAAACGAAATGAAAAGTTTCATTGTTTGTAAACTTATAAAGCCCCAAACAGGCAAACTGGAATGAGGCCAATGCATTTTTATTCAAGTTTTCATTCTCAAAAATATTGCATGTTTGCATTAACTTGTGTGTGCATTAACTTTAACTACGGTGCATAAATAAAGGAAAGGAGCTTATTATAACTGAAAGAAGGTAAATATAGCTGCAGATAAGGTGAAGTTTTCGTCGTTGCATTAGCATTGGCTCATATCCTTATTAGTCCAAGGTTCCAACTAGGTCCCCGTGTCCCATCACCACACGCACGTCATTGCGCTGCCCAGGGAATGAAGGCCCGGGTGGTAATGCCTGCACGAGACTCACGTGATACCTCCAGTCACAGGCGAGACGATGCAACAATTTAGAACTTCGCCGCGTTACTGGCACACAATAGGCTACTCAAGCCAAATACACCACGGGATCTTTAACGTCCACAAGGAAATGCCAGCACAAGCGTTACCATGCCGACGCACGATCAACAATTCGGCAGCCTACCTGTGAACCAACGTGGCAACAAAATCTTTTAGAGTCGGGTAGGGAATCAAACCCAGACAAGACAGCTGAAAATTGCCTACCCTCCTGGCTTTCATGATAGCACGGTTTTGGAAATGTAATAGATCTGCTCTTAATACGTTCGACATTCAGCCGGTCATTCTCATTCGCTCAGAATCTTTAGTCACAAAAGCTACTTGCCTTGTGAGCAATATTTTTTCCTTCTCATTCTTCCTTCAGTGACTGAAGATGAAAGAGAAGCTTCAACAGATATAATACAAGAAGAGCAAGGACGTAATCACATCAATCAATGGGAGCCTTGTTGGCTCAATAGATTTGGCAAATTAAACAAAACACAACACTTTCCTGCTTTCCCCTCCCTTCCAACCCTACCTCTGCTGTTACAGTAAAGTTTACACAGAACGCCGATGTTTAACAGTACTGTCGTGATGAATTTTAGAATTTAACAAAAGACCGACGTCAATTACCTGGGGTTGCGCCATGAGCTGGGGGTCGGGCGAGGACATGCCAGGATCAGCAGGAGAGTCGGAGGGGATGGGGGGAACACCCGGGCATGCTGTCAGCCGCACACCTGCACACAAATAGTGCACAACACTTTACACAGCCAATATCGAAGAGACATAATCAAACAGAACATACAGTAAAATCAGCTGGTTCAAACAACCCAAACTGATCATTTTTGCTGGAGAACGTATTTACTGGGACAATTTACTGGGACAAATTCTACAATTTGAATTGGGGACAATGTAGGTCACTCTCGCCAATTATCCACAATCTTTTCTGAGCGGGTAGAAAAAACAAACAAAAAAAATTCCCCCATTTTATGAAAAAGAAATTGTTTTCATCGAGATGTCTCAGAAGCTCAGAGAGGAACCCAATATACAGAAAAGTTGTCATAAGAGAATGGTCATGGCTTTTCATTACCATACAGTAAACATTACCGTTCCAAGTTAAATAAATAAATAAACAACTATCAAGTGGATCGAGAGGGCAGAGGTTCGAATCCATGGCGGTTGAAACTGTAAGCAGGTTTCCTTACCCAAATGTTTTTTGGGGTAATAGTTCTGCCAGGCTGGATAGCAAGTGGTCTGGACTTCTTGGATATTCCTTGACACCAGGTTTTACTGCATTCCGTGCAGGAAGAACCTTCTAAACTACAAACAAATTCATGAACCCGGGTATTCGCATGTCAAACACAAACAACCTTCTTCGACTACAAAGTACATACATACACTCGCATAAGCCAATGAGGAATGAGAAGCAAGACGGACTTTATGTACGAGGCATAGCAAGAAACAAGACAGGACAAATGCTCCAAAAATCTGAATTGCGCCGATTCGCTCGCAAACATTTTCGCCAGAACAAAAGACAGCTCTGATGAAGGGTGAATGCCTGAAACATCAGCTTATCCTCGCTTTCCACGGCGGTTAGGAGATTCCGATCAACATGCCGTTGATCCCATCCATCGTTGCACCTGTCCAGAATTCAGGTCGAACTCGATATTTCCTGCAACATGGTGTTTGCCACCAAAAATTCCAAATAAGCAGAGTGGAATCATTTGAAGTCTGTGCAAAGTCTTCCTTCGGCAATTGTGATCTAATTGTGATATTATAATTGTGATATTATTATGAATTGTGATATAATCTAATTTATTCCAAGATGTGCAGGAAGAGGAACGACAGACGTGCTCTTTATTGTGAGGCAGTTGCAGGAGAAGTACATGGAGAAGAGGAAGAGGTTGTTTTTTGGGTTTGTTGATCTGGAGAAAGCATTCGATAGCGTTCCACGCGAGTAGTGACATGGGCATTGAGGAAGTTAGGAGTGGAGGAATGGCTGATCAGAGTAGTGATGGCTATATACAAAAGAGCGCGCACAGCTGTAAGGACGAAGGACGGGAACAGTGGTGAGTTTGAGGTGAAGGTGGGAGTGCATCAGGGGTCGGTATTAAGTCTACTACTATTTGTAGCTGTGATGGAGGTGCTGGCTCATAACGTAAAGGAGGGTTTACCGTGGGAGTTGTTGTATGTAGATGATCTGGTGTTGATTGCAGAAAGTATGGATGGACTGAAGGAAAAGATGAACAAGTGGAAGGAATGTATGGAGACAAAAGGTCTGAAGGTGAATATCGGAAAGACGAAGGTGATGGCAAGTAGTAAAGCATGTGGTGAGGTGGAAAGAACTGGGAAGTGGCCCTGTGCTGTGTGTGTGCAGGAAGGGTGTCGGAGTGAACTCCATTCAATGTACAATGTGCGCTGAGTGGGTTCATCAAAAATGTCGTGGTCTGAGAGGGTCATTAACAAGTGTGGCAGCTACATTCAAGTGTAAGGTGTGCACAGAGGGAGCTGCAGATGGAGGAAATGTTGAGTTGGATCTTGGAGACGGCGTGAAGCTGGAAGGTGTGAAAACATTTTGCTACCTCGGAGACATGATGAATGGAGAAGGTGGATCAGACTCGGCAACGGTTGCTGTAGTGAGATGTGCATGGAAGAAGTTTCGGGAACTGAGTGGCGTGCTGATGAGGAGGGGAGTATCGTTGAAGCTGAAGGGAAAGGTGTATGCTGCATGTGTGAGAAGTGTTATGATTTATGGGAGCGAGACATGGGTAATGAACGTAGAGCAGCAACGAAGGCTGGAAAGGGTGGAAATGCGAATGGTTCGGTGGATGTGCGGAGTATCGTTGAGAGAGAGGAAGACAAATGATGAATTGCGAAAGATAATGGGAATAGAGCCTGTGATGGATGCTGTGAAGAGGAACAGGTTGAAATGGTTTGGTCATGTGTTGAGGAAGGATGAAAGTGACTGGTTGAGAAGAGTGATGGAAATTAATGTAGAATGAAGTAGAGGACGGGGAAGACCGAGAAAGACCGAGAAAGACTTGGCTAAAGATGGTGGAAGAAGAAATGCGGGCAAGGGGGTTAACAAGGAGAGATGCAGAAAATAGGGCAAAATGGAGAAGATTGTCATGGGGACCGCAAGGCTAACCCCCACTCTAGCAGGGAAAATGGCCTTAAAATGCATGTTGTATTCTAAAATGTGCAAATAACGTTTTAAAATTTCACAATAAGGTCAAAAAAAATAAAGGAACATGCCAATGATTGATTGCCAGGTTGAGACTAGGTTTATGTTTCCACGTATAAAAATAATGGTAAACAAAAAAACAACAAAAAAAAAACTTTTGTTTGACGATGCAGACATCGAAACTGCCCATTTAAAAACAAACTAATGGGTATCCTCTTCTTTTGTATGCAGCGCAAGACGGAGTAGCATCATTGGTTAGGGGCACAGCTGTGCCACTGATGCAGCTAGTGCCGTCTGTAGGTTCGAGCAGGAATTTGTAATTTGCTCAGGATGCTGGCAATAACTCGCTTCCTCTTCAGGAAAGACCCTGCGGGATCTTTAACGTCCACAAACTACTAATGCTGGCTGACGGAACTACCAGTTGAACTTCCATCAGAGAAAAGGCACAAACAATGATGAATCGCCCTCACTGTGAAACACCTTTAGGGCAGTTTATCGCTGGGTCAGGATTCAAACCCAGGCTGTACAGCTTAGAGGTGAATGTGCATACCTCTAGAGACTGGGCCAGCCTTAGTTACAGGTATCGTATCAATATAGGGCAATTTCTTCCAGCCCACTCCATTCATTACAGAGGAATGTAACATTACATCATGCACCTGCTCTTATCCCAAGGGATCAAAAACAGAATTCCTTGAACTGGCAGCAGTTCCTCATGCTCATTATTCTGAATGCACCTGCTTAATACACCTGCCAACTCTTTGGTGTTTCCAAAGGAGTCACCTTGTCTCGTCCCAAAAAAATTAGCAATATAGAAGGTGGCTGGGTCAAAAGGTCTTCCTTCGCCCAAGCACTTTGTCAAATGACATTTTTCATATTGTAGGGAAATGTTTTGTAAAGGCAAAACAAAACAAACAACTAAAAGGGCACTCTGTAGAGCGCATACCTCCATCAGGCTGAACAGGTTACATTTTGCATCCCACTGATAGGCCGGATCTGGATTCGGACCTGAACCTAAATCTAATCAGCTTGTTCTTGAAACCCAACCAACTCATCCACAACTTTTTGACATATCGTGCTAAATATTGGTTTTAGCCCTACCGCTCAATGGTGAAGAATCGCCTTACTAGAAAGGCACTCTTTGACATCACGACGTCGACCAATATGCTCCCGTCCACATTATGACATCATTATACATAGTTGCACCAAGTTTAATTTAAAACCCTTCAGCTGCTCTCAGGTATCACACTTTTACCTGACATGACCTCTGACCTCTTGACCCCAAAATCAAATGAGTTCATCTTTGCATCATAATACATACTTGTACCAACTTTGGTCAAAATCCCATTACCGGTTCACAAGTTATCAGGGTAACAGGATTTTTACCTAACATGCCCTCTGGTATTTGACCTTGTGACTCCAAAATCGAATCAGTTCTTCTTTACATCAATTTCCATACCTGTACCAAGTTTGACTTGGATCCCTTCAGCCATTCTCAAGTTATCGTGGTAACGAAGACCTATTACAGATGCATGGACAACCCAAACACATAATGCCTCTGTTGATTTCGTCAGTGGAGGCATAAAAAAAATTATTGTATCCGGATCCAGATCTTCACCAAAATTTAATCAATTTGTCCTTGTCACACACAAAAGCTGTCCACCAAATTTCATCCGAATCCTTCCACAATTTTGTGATATCCTGCACATAAATAGACATTCCTTTTTCTTTTTTTTTAACTAATGAACACATTGAACTAAACGTTTACTTTCCCAATTTAAAAATAGTGTTTGGCCTTAAGTGAACGTCCTCCTCGGGATAAAACTCCTGGAATGTCTTTATGTGCAGGATATCAATGAGTTCAATGTGTTCATTAGTATTCTTCATAAAATCCAGTCGCCGGTGGTTTATGTGCACAAACGGAACCGGGAACAGCAGGCTGTTTTTTTACTGCTCTAGATATAACGGTCCCAAATATTCCCCCCTTGTGGGGTCGGTTGGGGAATATTTTGGCCCCAGGGCTTTAAAAAATATATATTTTCACGTATTTTTTTTTCCACGAGCCGGCAGCCAGGCCTGACATTAAACTAGTGTAAGCAAGAATTAATTGGGCAAGAATTAATATTTTGTTCAGGGTACCGGTGATATTTCTACTCTTTGCAAAGGGCACTGAGATATTCAACGTCCACATACCTGAAACACCGTTTACCAAGAGGTCCTGACCTAAAATACCAGGAAAATACCTTCAACGCCCCAATAAAACCAACAATTCTCAAAGAAATTGGTGTAAACACGACATACAGCAAATTTCCCGGTGTATTCATCGAACGTGTTCCTCCAACCAATTCTGCTTTCAACTATAAAACCATGGTAACATACTTTACCTCACACTTGAACAGAAATTTATATACAGTGATACTTCAAATCTGGCCTCCAAAGCCAGTCACCGACTGGGCATCCTCCGTCGTGCGAAGTCCTTCCTTGGCACACCTGAGCTCCTCAACACATACAAGGCTTTCATCCGCAGCTCAATGGAATACTGCTCTCCCCTCTGGGCTGATGCTCCTGCCTCACACCTAGCTCGTCTTCATGCGGTTGAAACCAAAACGTTCAGAATCATTGGAGTCTCCCGCGATGAAGCTAACTCCAAGGGCCTTTCACTCACTCACCGCAGCCAGGTTGGTGGTCTTTCCTTCATCTACCGACTCCTCTCCGGCCTTGCCCCCCCCCCCCCCCCCAGCTCTCTCTGGGCTCTGTCCCCCAAATATTCCTACAGGTCGCACAAGATCTGCCTGCAACCCTCTTATGGTTAAACTGCCAAAATCAAGACTTTCTGCTCACCTTCACTCCTTCATTCCTCTTTTCTCCCGCCTCTGGAACAAACTCCCTCACTCTCTTCAATCCCACTCCACCCTCCAGGTCTTTAAAACAGCTGTTCACCACCATCTCTTATCTTCCCCCATCCAAAACCTTGATCTTTTCTACCCCCGCTAATTTCACCCCAAATCCTACACTTTTTTGAAATACCAACTTCTGTCCTGGAAGTCCTTGGTGTCCTTGGTGTCCTTGTGTTTTATACCTCTTCCCCCCCCCCCCCCTTCCCACACCTCCCCCCCCCCCAAGCCCTCTCCCTCCCACACTTCTCCCTGCTCTCAAATGTTGTGTTTGTGTGCTTCCCCTTCTCTCCCCATCTTGTCTTCCGCTCCCTCTTTTTATATATTTTGTTTGTCTGGTTGATTTGTTTGTGAAATAAATGTTAGCTCTTTCACGAGCCTCGATTCAGCATACAAAAAAAAAAACAAAAAAAAAACACCCTGCACCTGGCTATGCATGGGTTTCCTTTAGAACGAACTAAATACTGTATTCAGTTCTAATCACCAACAAAAAAGTTTTTTTTTGTTTTAATCCATCAAGCGGGTCAAAAGCTCCGAGTTTAAATGCACCGCCTCGAATGAAAACACAACAGCTAGTGTTGACACATTGCTGGCAGCCAATCAAAGCCCATCTCCTCTCAACCAATCAGCATGCTCGTTGGTCTTTATGCTCTGTGCACCGCCATATTGGTAATTGTATCAAAAGTCTTGATGTGCCAAAAGTGCCAAGAAAAAGCATCAGTCTGAAGCTAAAATTGAAGTATTAAAGCGGATGGAGTCGGGTGTTGATGCCAAGAATGTTTTATTATTATTATTATTATTTTGTATACATAGCCAAGGCTCGTGGAAGACCTAGTACAGTGAACGGATCAGGAGGTAACAGCCAAAAACAGGCTGCAAAACATGCATGTATGGGGTGGACAAGATGGATACAGAAAAACTCCAGGGAGAAAAAGCTGGAAAATTGAAGGAGGGGTCAACGAGGGTAGAAAAGATCATGGTTTTGGATTGGGGACAATCTGAGATGATGGTGAACAGTATCTTGGAAGACCTTGAGGGAAGAATGAGATTGAACAGGATGTGGGAGTTGATTCCACAAGGAGGAAAAAAAGAGGAACAAATCAGCAGAGGTGAGCAGTGGTCCTGGATTGAGGTAGTTTCACCAGAAGGGGGTTGATGAACCATGTGAGACCCATAGAAACTTGAGAGGGGGAGGGGAGGGTCAGGAGGAGGAGAGACAAAGCAATGAAAGGGCAGAGAGTACAAGACCAGAAAGGAGGCAGTACAAGTCAGAGATCACCGACCAGTCTGTAATGGAGAAGTGATAGACACATGGCCCAAGCTTCAGCGGGGAGATTCCAATGATCTTAAAAGGCTTTGGTTTCCACGGGGTCAAGCTGAGCAAGATGTGAGGCAGGGGAGCCCGCCCAGAGGGGAGAGCAGTACTCCATCAAGCTGCGGAGGAAGGCTTTGTAGGTGGATAGGAGTTCAGGTGTGCCAAGTAAGGACCTTGTACAATGGAGGATGTCCATTCAGCGACTGACTTTGGAGGCCAACTTTGAAACGTGGTTTGCCCAAGAAAGATCATGGCTAAAACATCCAGCGCTAGTCAATTCACGACTCCCATAGTTGAGAAATTTGAATTAATGAGATCACACAGCAGTTTAATGGAGAAGATGGAGAGACTTTTGTCCTCCTGGAATGAGAATATGAATCAGCACGCTATCTATGCCTTTACGCCAGGCAGTGATTTGGAACTAAGGTGCTGAGTTTATATAACTAGGGCGTGCCCGTACGTGGGTGCAAAAAAACATGCGTGCAAACAACAACAACAACAAAAAACTTTGAAACCACGTGGCAGTAACGACCACAGAACCCCCCCCCCTCTATTTACATGAAATGGTTTGGTCCATTCGCAAAGCCAAAGCGAACGGCTTGCGAGTACGGTAGAACCCCCCCCCCCCCTCTATTTACATGAAATGGTTTGGTCCATTCGCAAAGCCAAAGCGAACGGCTTGCGAGTACGGTGACCATACCTTGGGAACCACTTGTCCGATTAATTTCAAACCTTGAAAAGGCACATCCTCGGGTCCCCAGCAATATACCTGGCAAGTTTCAAGTATATCGGACCCGTGGTTGTCGAGAAACAGCGGTCACAGACAAACACACACACACACACACACACACACACACACACACACACACACACACACACACAGACACACACACATACACACAGAGATTACTGGAATTATAGATAGATGAAGTGGAAGAGCAGGAATATGAGGGATGATGCGCTGAGTTTATATAATGAAGTAGAAGAGCAGGAATATGAGGGATGATGCGCTGAGTTTATTTGATGAAGTGAAAGAGCAGGAATATGAGGGATGATGCGCTGAGTTTATATAATGAAGTGGAAGAGCAGGATTATGAGGGATGATGCGCTGAGTTTATATAATGAAGTAGAGGAGCAGGAATATGAGGGATGATGCGCTGAGTTTATATAATGAAGTAGAAGAGCAGGAATATGAGGGATGATGCGCTGAGTTTATATAATGAAGTGGAAGAGCAGGATTATGAGGGATGATGCGCTGAGTTTATATAATGAAGTGGAAGAGCAGGATTATGAGGGATGATGCGCTGAGTTTATATAATGAAGTGGAAGAGCAGGAATATGAGGGATGATGCGCTGAGTTTATATAATGAAGTAGAAGAGCAGGAATATGAGGGATGATGCGCTGAGTTTATTTGATGAAGTGAAAGAGCAGGAATATGAGGGATGATGCGCTGAGTTTATATAATGAAGTAGAAGAGCAGGAATATGAGGGATGATGCGCTGAGTTTATTTGATGAAGTGAAAGAGCAGGAATATGAGGGATGATGCGCTGAGTTTATATAATGAAGTAGAAGAGCAGAAATATGAGGGATGATGCGCTGAGTTTATATAATGAAGTGAAAGAGCAGGAATATGAGGGATGATGCGCTGAGTTTATATAATGAAGTAGAAGAGCAGGAATATGAGGGATGATGCGCTGAGTTTATATAATGAAGTGGAAGAGCAGGATTATGAGGGATGATGCGCTGAGTTTATATAATGAAGTGGAAGAGCAGGAATATGAGGGATGATGCGCTGAGTTTATATAATGAAGTAGAAGAGCAGGAATATGAGGGATGATGCGCTGAGTTTATTTGATGAAGTGAAAGAGCAGGAAGGTGATGGATAACGTGTTGAGTTTATAGCGAAGTGAAGGCAGTGGGTGGGCAAAACGTTAGCTTCAATAAACCTCACTGGTAAATGTACAAAAGGTACATTTTTTATTACTAATTCCGAATATTTATTCATTGAATAATGTTCATAAATGATTTCAGGTTATTACAGTTAATATACATCATTCTTATGTCCCCGGAGGTCGCGCGTCTACCCTGGAAATAGCGCGTCCGGTCCACGTATCCTTATTAACCCAATGCTTTACAAGCACCGTTCTGCGTGAAATTGCTATTGTGCGAATCCCTCAGGAACCAAACCTTCGCGCAAACCGGGGTATTACTGTACACGAGCAATACCCACTCCTTCGGGAGTCAACATGGTGTCAATACCCCCTCCCTTACTTAGGCAGGGGGATCAGTGGTTAAACCTATGTGAATTCCAAATGTACAGGTGAACATTGCGAGTTGTCTTCCCAGATAGGATCAGCAGTCTTTGATTCTATAATGTTCAGGCGTACACATGTACAGAAAATTGCTTTATTTTCATGTAGCCAGAAACACCCACAAGGGGACGGGGGGATAGTGAAGGTGGTCGGAGAAATATATTTTGTGCTGTAGATTGTAATTCTCCCTTTCTCCAACAGGGGTCAGTAAACCACTTGTACTGTGTCACTGGACAGGGAAAAATTGTAAATGGTCTCTCCAACCCTCATGCGGGTGGGGAATAGGGGGGGGGGGGGGGGGATATTTTGTGCCCATGACATAACCTTGGGCACCCCAAGCACATATGCAAAATTTGGTGGAGATTGGCCCAGCCGTTTTCAATTCTATAACTAGAGAGTTCATTACATAGAACACCTCACCCCATGCAGTCTTGAGAAAAAGGACACAGGAAGGGTCTTTCAACGACGTTTTGCGTTTCCGAGCACAATCTCTATTAGCTTTGTTCATGAACTTTGAATAAGAGGTGTGTTGGTATCCATATGACAGAAATGTATTTACCTTTTTGGATTCATTAACTAGAACTTGTTCAACAAGCAAAGCTGTTCACCTCAGAGTGAAGACACTTCGCTTTGCATTCCTACAATATAGTATAAAATTTATAAATTGCTCCAACATCCAATTTTACACTGGAATTGAAATTCGAGTTCAGTATTCATACTCTTTAAAAAATCATAAACTTTGATTCCGCTATTATTACTGCTGTGCCAATGGTTTTGCACATCACTGCCAACAGGAACATCCTAAAATAAACAGGGACATGCTACTGCCAAACAAAACCGGTGGATCATTGTGGTGGGGGGTACGTTAGATGTGGGAAATAAAATCATGAACTGAAAATCAAAAGTGTCACAAAGAACCAACTCTGTGGAAGCAGCCACTCCCAGAAGGGTGGCTGCGTCATTTTGCCAAAAAAAACCACAATGACAGCAATGAATGCGGGCCATGTACATACGAAGCGACACCGTCCGCCACGCAACCGTCATACTGGGCAATCTCCAAACCGACGTCACGGCATTCTTCTGCTGCTCTCATCAAACCAATGTCGCTTCTATTTCCTCACAGGTACTTGAAGTGGTGGAACCAAAATGGTGCATTGGATTTTCAAGTTACCGTGCGAGCGGCCAATCATATTGTTTCCATGACCAATTGAGAGGCATAAGCTGGCAGAAAGCAAGTCAGGAAATCAGGAGCAAATGGTATGAGCTTGCTTGGTCAATCATGTGGAAAGAGTCAAATGATATTTACTGCAGTCTGCTTTACGAAGCCGAGCAGGTCCTTCAAAGAGGAAATTAGAGAAAACAAGCGAACGGCCAGCATGTGCAAACGGATCACAAGCGACAATAAAAGGTGCTCATTGACACAACCTCAAAATCAAATGATATTCTTCTTCTACAAGTACACCCACTCACGATGGGAGTGGAAAAAAGAGTCATTCCTCTTTGGAGTATGTAGATTACATACAGTTGATCTATGGTCAGATCTCAAGAACATTGGGTATGTGTTCATTTAGCAAGTTTCTTGTGGAGAGATCGCCAAGTGGTTTAAGCATTCGAGCAAGCACTCCATTCAAAACCGTTAAGGAACGGCTAGCCTGGCAAGCGCTAGCTCGCTGCTTGGTAAAGGAGCACAACCCGAGCTTCTCCCTTTCAGTTTCGTATCAAACAGCAGGAGCGACTTTCAAAAGTTCGCTACGAAAAATGCCACGTAGCGGCAAAGAGTCATGTTATTAACCCATTTGTGGGTTATATAGAGTACAGTAGATCTTCACTCAAGTAAACCTTAATTCACGGATGTCGGGATTCCTCCAAATTTTTTCATTTAGTGTTATAAAGAGCATGAGTGAGTGTTTAAAAAGCTAAGCATATGTGTTTGTGGTTTATAATATTTTTACTTCCTGTAAACCAGGTGTTGGCTTAGCAGTTAGGGTGCCGGCTTGGGATCCGAGGATCCTGGGTTGGAATCCCGGTCGATCGCTGAATTAACGCCAGGGGGGTTGACTCAGCCTGTCATCCTTCCGAGGTCGGCAAATTGAGTACCAGTTTGCTTCAGCGAATTGAGTACCAGTACCAAAACATTGCTTCAAAAAGGGGACCAAGGTGCCCGAAAAAGGCCAACCCCTGCTCTGTGGGGGAAAAATAGCCTCTAAAGGTGGTTCTTCTGTAGAAACCGTTGCTCCCACGGAAACGCCATTACAACGACAAGCTATTTATCGTTCTTCGAGCTGGTCGTCCTTCGTGCTGATCTTCCTCCATGCTGGTCGTTCTTTGTGCTGATCTTCCTTCATGCTGTCTACCACATCGACCCATACGCTACGCGCAGGGAACTGCCCTCACCCGAATCAGTGTCCACATGTCCTCCCGGTATGAGTCTAACCGGTGTGATTTATCCCCTGTGTGCGAGTGTGCCAGGCACCTGTGTTGGGAATAGTTAGGTTAGGATTTATGATGAGTCTGATTCTCATCCTTTTCCTGTGCTTTTTGTGAATAAAGACGTGTACATTTTATTTCCTCTCGACCTGCTCATGTGCGTCTTTTTCCCCATTGACCCGGCATCGTTCGAACCAAATTCGGCTGCTCGATTAGGTCCGTATATAACGTAGTGTAAAAACGCGACCCACACCGCACGATTCGCTTGGCGCACCTGATTGAACTAGGTGTGGGATCACGAAGGGTTCAATCCCCAGTCTTCCTGGTCACGTGGTCTCGATGGTATTCAGATCACGGTCGACAACCCTTTGGCCCATGGTTGGGGGATTGAGTTGCTC